>NC_084615.1:47122277-47422277 GCF_033978795.1 Nerophis ophidion
TGGACAAGTCGGATATCCTTGCTTGGATCCTTTTAAAGTTGCCCGATAAACTGCTGAGAGTTGATCTCTCCTCTTGTCCAAAGGTTTTTCGTTCATTTTTACTTGTAATACTGCCACTAGGGTTGATGTAGTAGCTCCACAACATAACCTTAAAGCCTGTGACTGGATCCGGTCTATTTTCCCAAGTCATGTTTTTGAAGCAGATTGGTAAATAATGCATCCGTAATCAATAACAGATGGAATTAAAGTTATAAATATATACATGTATTGTTTTCAACGTTAACCTATCAGCCCCCCAATCATTACCCCTCAAAGCCCTCATTATATTTAACACCTTTTTACTTTTTCCCCTATTTTTTTATTTTCCGGAAGGAACACTCCTGAAGGAATAAATAAAGTACTATCTAATCTAATCTAATCAAATCTATTTTGCTGATGTGGGTTGACTAGTTCATATTTTTATCAAACCATATTCCTAAATATTTAAATACTTGTACCTCTTCTATATTTTCCCCTTAGAGTTTTTATTTGGAGCTTGTTTTGTACTTTTGTCTTTGTAAAATGTATGACTTTTGTCTTTCCAACAGAGAATCTTAAACCTCAAGCCGTTCCCCAGTCTTGAACATTATTTACCACTTTGTTAGTTTTTTGATTATTTCTTTTGACTCTAAATAATATACTAGTCTTTCATTAATCTTTTTTTTTTTTTTTTTTTTTTTTCCATTACTTTCCCCAAATTTATAATTTCCTGACTTGCATATTGGAATTATTACCGCTAATTTTCCCCTCTGCCGGTCATTCTCCTTCTTCATATATCCTGTCATATCATTTCAAGACCACTTCTTTGACGATGCTACCTAAGTTTTTGATCATTTGATAACCCGCTAGGTCTTTCCCCGGTGACGTATTTTTAACCTTTTTCAAAATTCGAACCATTTCATTCAAAGAAAATGTCATATCCATAGTGTTGGTAAAGCTATTATCGTTGTCTTCCATCATTTCCCCAATATTTAAACTCATTGTTTTTCTCTCTTTTGTTTTTCCACATTTCTCAAATTATCATTACTGTGCACTTTAACAAATGTTTTTGCTAAAGGTTCTGCTGTTTCTTTACCAGTGACTACATCTTCTTTAATAAATGTGGCACATCAGCCTCTTTACCCTTCATTCCTATCTTTACGAATCGTTATATATCCTTTTATTATAAAGTTTAATTTTGGCTTCAGCCCTGTTTCTTGAATACAAATTATATGTGGTTTAGTTTTCATATTTTTAATATATCCCTTTAATTCATGTTCGGTTGCTATCAAACTTCTGGCATTCCACCGGACAATTAACAGGGTGTTGGAATGTGGTAACATGACTCCGTCACGTCTACCCTCCGTAGTACAGCTTGCACCCGGTCCCAAGATAGTTCTTTCAACAACTTTGCTGCTGCTTTGACAATCATTTTGATCTTCTCAGTCTTATTTTTTACTTTCATTTTGTATCAAAGCTGAGTTGTGCTCTCTGGTTTATTTTGCAAATGAACCGACAGAACATGATCATGTACAAGACTCGCCTACCCACAATGCACTGCAGCCCAACGCTCCTGGTCGGATGTTTTTTCGGGGTTCATGGAGAGATGCGGTAAAGAGTGGTAGCCAAGACACACGGTCACACACGGTCACACACGGTCACACTCGGTAATTATTTTGACCTGGGGAGCAGATTTAGAGGAAAAAATGTGTCTGGGGGGCCGGGATATCTGATTTTCAGGTACAAAAAACTTCACAATGACACAAAATAAACACAACAGTTAAACCTCACACTAAAAACAAGACATTGACTTGTACGTTCAAAAGACAGAATAGAACAAGACAAGACATGCAATGCCATCTACAAAATGTTATGTAAATGTTAGTCATTACACACGCGGCTATGGTTTTGATGTATTTGTTACAGACATGTTTACGTCAAGTAACATCACATGGTTCCATTTGCACCTTTCAACAAATCTGAAAAGGAATATTAAGAAGTAAAACTTATATTTAATCCTACCTCTTCTCCGAGCACACGGTGACTGTACATACGGGTCGAAAAATGCTGACCTAATTCAGCATTTCTCAAAGTGTGGGGAATAGAGACATGACAGGTGGGGCGCGAGGAAAGCGAGGACATTTTTATTTTTGATTTTTTTACTATGCTTTCATTTTCTATACACACTGCAAATCACTTTGTGATTCTGTCTGTGAAATCCGCCGTATAAATAAATGTAAATTACTTATTTTTCCTGTAGGCTTTAAATTTCTCGGCAGGAGCGAAAGTTTGACAGACATAGCAACAGTAACTTTTGCATGCGGGGCTAAGAGGAACAAACTTTCGCGCGGATGGGTAGCAGGCTAATGTGCGGACCACAATTACACAAAATGGATAAATTTGCAACTCGCACCTCAAAGGTCTGCGGAGAAACAAAAATATGACGGGTCTAATCAACCAAAAAGTCAACCTAAAAGAAAATATGGCGAAGGGTATCTTGCTCTTGGATTCACGGCAGCGGAGGTGGGGGCAGAGGAGAGACCCCTGTGTGTTCTTTGTCTAAAACGGCTAGCAGCAGACAGCATGAGACCCAACAAATTAAAGAGACAACTCGAGACCTCACATGATGTCCAATAAATTGTTTTGTTGGGGCAATGGGGGTAGGTGGGCCTTGAAAACTAACCCCTTAGTCTAAAGTGGGGATGACAGAAAAAAAAAAAAGTTTGAAAAGCCCTGACCTAATTGTACGGATCTCACTTTAAACGGCAAACCGATCATTTAAATGTTTTCACTTTGAATATGAAACGAGGAGTAAAATGTACAATGTACAATATTATCAATTATTTCACAATGACATGTTTTAAGGATATTGTACAGTATAATTAAATCTAAAATTAATGTGATCACTTTCAGGATCATTTTATTTTTAGCCAGTAAATAACTGTTATGTACTTTTGAATCGGGTTTTCCCCTTTAAATAACAAAAATTATAGAATTTTACAATATTCATTATTATTAAATATTAAATGTGCCAACTAGTTTTACGGCATACATCATCCCCCCTTTACCCATTTGTTAAAAAGACGAAAGTTGATGCGAACGCTACGTGCTGTAAGAAAACTAAAAGAAGAATAATGCCTTTGTGCAATTACTGCTATCCTGGCACAAGTTATAAAACAAACAAAGTTACCAAATTTTTTTTCTGAGGAGACAAAACGAAAAAGAAAGAAAAATAATAAATCAATCAATAAAATGCATCAGTCAAATAGTACAGGCAACTTCGTTAACATGGAGCCACAGACAATTTCATTCAAAAAGTCCCAATTGCTAACATAAAGATACAACAACAAATAAAGGCAAAGAAGGCCTAGTAGGTAATTACAACAACAGACAAAGTATTAAAAATGTCGGTCCAATAACTGCACAGGGATGGGCAGAGCCAAAACATGTGTAGCAAGTAAGCTGGAGACTGTTGACACTGAAATAAGGCTATATGTGGCACAGATACAAGATTTATAAACACTACTTAAAGCCCCACTTAAGAACTTTCAGTTTTGGTTTATATTGGCCGCACCAGTGAACCAAAGCGATGGCGTTTTCCCAAAAGGAAAACCACATTTACCATGAGGACTAGCGCATATAGCGTCAAACTGACACGATAATGCCACAATGATTCTGTATTACTGAACTTTCCACAGTAGGAACCTACATCCGTTTTCTACCACTTATTCCCTTTTGGGGACGTGGGGGTCGCTGGCGCCTATCTCAGCTACAATCGGGTGGAAGGAGGTGTACACCCTGGACAAGTCGCCCCCTCATTGCAGGGTCAACATAGATAGACGGACAACATTCACACCAACCTACATATTTTACTCAAACCTTATATTTGCAGTTTGAAGTCACTGCATTGTTTTTTCCTTGTACAGTTCTTTTGAGTTTGTTGCGTGGTTGGTCAGTGTGGAACTGCGAAGTATCGCGCTGGTGGGTATTTATTGCTACCACACAAATTTCCAGTAGCTAAAATTAGTATTATTATTCTGATTTGAGCATTGAAAGTCACTTACTAGTTTAGCAGGAACAGATCCAAAGCAGCATTGGTCTAAAATCTCTTGTCTTTTGACCTCACGCAAGCTAGTGAAAGTCGTGCCATTGTTGATCCTTGATTGCCCCTCCCTTTTTCTTTTTTTTTTGAAAACCCGATTCAAAAGTACATAACAGTTGTTTACTGGCTAAAAATAAAATTATCCTGAAAGTGATCACATTCATTTTAGATTTAATTATACTGTACAATATCCTTAAAACATGTCATTGTGAAATAATTGATAATATTGTACATTGTACATTTTACTCCTCGTTTCATATTCAAAGTGAAAACATTTAAATGATCGGTTTGCCGTTTAAAATGAGATCCGTACAATTAGGTCAGGGCTTCTCAAACTTTTTTTTTTTTCTGTCATCCCCACTTTAGACTAAGGGGTTAGTTTTCAAGGCCCACCTACCCCCATCGCCCCAACAAAACAATTTATTGGACATCATGTGAGGTCTCGAGTTGTCTCTTTAATTTGTTGGGTCTCATGCTGTCTGCTGCTAGCCGTTTTAGACAAAGAACACACAGGGGTCTCTCCTCTGCCCCCACCTCCGCTGCCGTGAATCCAAGAGCAAGATACCCTTCGCCATATTTTCTTTTAGGTTGACTTTTTGGTTGATTAGACCCGTCATATTTTTGTTTCTCCGCAGACCTTTGAGGTGCGAGTTGCAAATTTATCCATTTTGTGTAATTGTGGTCCGCACATTAGCCTGCTACCCATCCGCGCGAAAGTTTGTTCCTCTTAGCCCCGCATGCAAAAGTTACTGTTGCTATGTCTGTCAAACTTTCGCTCCTGCCGAGAAATTTAAAGCCTACAGGAAAAATAAGTAATTTACATTTATTTATACGGCGGATTTCACAGACAGAATCACAAAGTGATTTACAGTGTGTATAGAACATGAAAGCATAGTAAAAAAATCAAAAATAAAAATGTCCTCCCTTTCCTCGCGCCCCACCTGTCATGTCTCTATTCCCCACACTTTGAGAAATGCTGAATTAGGTCAACATTTTTCGACCCGTATGTACAGTCACCGTGTGCTCGGAGAAGAGGTAGGATTAAATATAAGTTTTACTTCTTAATATTCCTTTTCAGATTTGTTGAAAGGTGCAAATGGAACCATGTGATGTTACTTGACGTAAACATGTCTGTAACAAATACATCAAAACCATAGCCGCGTGTGTAATGACTAACATTTACATAACATTTTGTAGATGGCATTGCATGTCTTGTCTTGTTCTATTCTGTCTTTTGAACGTACAAGTCAATGTCTTGTTTTTAGTGTGAGGTTTAACTGTTGTGTTTATTTTGTGTCATTGTGAAGTTTTTTGTACCTGAAAATCAGATATCCCGGCCCCCCAGACACATTTTTTCCTCTAAATCTGCTCCCCAGGTCAAAATAATTGCCGAGTGTGACCGTGTGTGACCGTGTGTCTTGGCTACCACTCTTTACCGCATCTCTCCATGAACCCCGAAAAAACATCCGACCAGGAGCGTTGGGCTGCAGTGCATTGTGGGTAGGCGAGTCTTGTACATGATCATGTTCTGTCGGTTCATTTGCAAAATAAACCAGAGAGCACAACTCAGCTTTGATACAAAATGAAAGTAAAAAATAAGACTGAGAAGATCAAAATGATTGTCAAAGCAGCAGCAAAGTTGTTGAAAGAACTATCTTGGGACCGGGTGCAAGCTGTACTACGGAGAGTAGACGTGACGGAGTCATGTTACCACATTCCAACACCCTGTTAATTGTCCGGTGGAATGCCAGAAGTTTGATAGCAACCGAACATGAATTAAAGGGATATATTAAAAATATGAAAACTAAACCACATATAATTTGTATTCAAGAAACAGGGCTGAAGCCAAAATTAAACTTTATAATAAAAGGATATATAACGATTCGTAAAGATAGGAATGAAGGGTAAAGAGGCTGATGTGCCACATTTATTAAAGAAGATGTAGTCACGGGTAAAGAAACAGCAGAACCTTTAGCAAAAACATTTGTTAAAGTGCACAGTAATGATAATTTGAGAAATGTGGAAAAACAAAAGAGAGAAAAACAATGAGTTTAAATATTGGGGAAATGATGGAAGACAACGATAATAGCTTTACCAACACTATGGATATGACATTTTCTTTGAATGAAATGGTTCGAATTTTGAAAAAGGTTAAAAATACGTCACCGGGGAAAGACCTAGCGGGTTATCAAATGATCAAAAACTTAGGTAGCATCGTCAAAGAAGTGGTCTTGAAATGATATGACAGGATATATGAAGAAGGAGAATGACCGGCAGAGGGGAAAATTAGCGGTAATAATTCCAATATGCAAGTCAGGAAATTATAAATTTGGGGAAAGTAATGGAAAAAAAAAAAAAAAAAAAAAAAAACATTAATGAAAGACTAGTATATTATTTAGAGTCAAAAGAAATAATCAAAAAACTAACAAAGTGGTAAATAATGTTCAAGACTGGGGAACGGCTTGAGGTTTAAGATTCTCTGTTGGAAAGACAAAAGTCATACATTTTACAAAGACAAAAGTACAAAACAAGCTCCAAATAAAAACTCTAAGGGGAAAATATAGAAGAGGTACAAGTATTTAAATATTTAGGAATATGGTTTGATAAAAATATGAACTAGTCAACCCACATCAGCAAAATAGATTTGATTAGATTAGATTAGATAGTACTTTATTTATTCCTTCAGGAGTGTTCCTTCCGGAAAATAAAAAAATAGGGGAAAAAGTAAAAAGGTGTTAAATATAATGAGGGCTTTGAGGGGTAATGATTGGGGGGCTGATAGGTTAACGTTGAAAACAATACATGTATATATTTATAACTTTAATTCCATCTGTTATTGATTACGGATGCATTATTTACCAATCTGCTTCAAAAACATGACTTGGGAAAATAGACCGGATCCAGTCACAGGCTTTAAGGTTATGTTGTGGAGCTACTACATCAACCCTAGTGGCAGTATTACAAGTAAAAATGAACGAAAAACCTTTGGACAAGAGGAGAGATCAACTCTCAGCAGTTTATCGGGCAACTTTAAAAGGATCCAAGCAAGGATATCCGACTTGTCCAGTGCTACCAAACTGCCAAGAAAAAGAGAAAACAAAAAAAGAATAGTTTTGGGTGGATTATAGGAGACATATGTAATAAAGTTAAAATTGACAATATTAAAGTTAGTCCTACAGTACCAATGCCTGCAATACCACCGCGGATGTTTGATAACCCAATGAAATAGTTCAGGCAATCTATAGAATAAATAAAGCGGGAGGTGTGGTAACATTTCTTTGGGTTCCTTGGAAGATATTGTAGGATGGAATTCACAACACATAGGATATAAAGCATTATACACGTATTTAAAAAACATTGGGTTAAATAAAAGAATATAGAGTAGGGATCCATCTTGGTCCACACTCCATTTCAGTAAGTGACGCTAATGCACACCAGAAGGTTGATTGGCGGAAACAACCGCCCACCTCCGGAATCAGTCCCCGCCCATTCCCCTTAGGCGCGAAATTCATTTGAGCGAAAGACATTGGAATGAGAGGAGCTCTTTAAAGCTCCTGAGAATCTTAAAAAGCTTACAGAAAACGAGAAAAATTTACAGCGGGTGCCTGTTGGACATTCACCGTCGTTTTCGATGATTTCCCCTCGGAGCAAGGATTCGATGTCTGGAGTCTTTGGCGCAATCAAGCCTTCTCCTCTGCCTGGAACGGCCGTTGACGGACCCGCCAGCGTTAAGGGAGACCAGCGAGCAGGAGATGTAAACGGAAAATCTGTAAGTAAATATATGTATATATGTATTGTATACCGCATGTTTTTTTCTTGTAAAATGAGAATCATTTGACTCACCAGACTGCGATTGTGTTAAAACGATCGCGTTAGGATCTTACGGCAATTCCTCTATGAAACAAAATAATGAATACACATAATATTAAATAATTCAAAGGTTTAAACACACCTCGATAATCATCTTCCAACTTTGTAAGATCGTTTAAACAAAGTTCATCGTCTTTCACTTCGTCGTCATCGGCTGGTAAAAAAAAAAAAGTATTACAACGTCGTACAAGTGCAATGCTTTTAACGTTTAAATGCTTAAATGGAGTTAAACCAATGTCTAATAACATGGTATAGCAGAGGTAAGTGGGTGTGTGTGTGTGTGCGTGTGTGTGTGTGTGTGTGTGTGTGTGTGTGTGTGTGTGTGTGTGTGTGTGTGTGTGTGTGTGCTTGTGTGCGTGTGTGTGTGTCCTGTTGTTTCAAACGATCGTAAACATTTAAACTGTCAAATGGCTGGCCAGTGGCTAGGTTACACTGTGTTCTGCGATAGTTTCTCCATCTGTTTAAATATGTTTTTGTGAGGTATGGAAGTTGTTTCAAACGATCGTAAACATTTAAACTGTCAAATGGCTGGTCAGTAAAAACTGAACCCTCCTTTGTCCCCTCTTCTGGTCTTAACGATGTGTGCGTACGAATGTGTGTGTGTGTGCGTGTGTGTGTGTGTGTGTGTGTGTGCGTGTGCGTGTGTGTGTGTGCGTGTGTGTGCGTGTCCACCAAAAACTTCCCAATCCACGGTAGATAACGATGAAAATATCGAGAAAAGGCTTCCGTCTCTTCTTTCTTTTAGCTGAAATAAGCAGATATCACCCATTTCTGAATACGATTTAGAAACACTCGACTTTTTTGCGGAGCGTCAATGTAAGTTTTATTATTTTTATAAATCGACACAGGCGTTTCACTAATCATGACCGAATCGAACAAAGTCTTTACGCTAACGTATAAAGCTCCAAATAATGACTAAGCCTTACACCGCCCTTTTGTACCCCTCCTCTGCGTGTGTGTGTGTGTGTGTGTGTGTGTGTGTGTGTGTGTGTGTGTGTGTGTGTGTGTGTGTGTGTGTGTGTGTGTGTGTGTGTGTGCGTGTGTGAAGTGCGTGCGTGTCCACATCTCCACACGTAACATTCCCAGCCATCAATACATCGAAATCTGGAAGTTGTTTCAAACGATCGTAAACATTTAAACTATCAAATATATGGTCACATGCTGCTCAGATGACATTGCTTTCTTAAAAAACTGAACCCTCCTTTGTTCCCTCGTCAGGTCTTAACTCCACCCTCTTCCTGGTTTAACCACTCCCACCGCAGGTCTTAACTCTGCCCTCTTTCTGGTTAAAACTCCACCCTCTTCCTGGTTTAACCACTCCCACCGCAGGTCTTAACTCCACCCTCTTCCGGGGTAAGCCACACCCACTTGACCTTGACATTTGACCCTGACCTTTGACTTTGACCTTTGACCTTTGACCCTTGACCCCTCATAAATCATTGACCTTTGACCTTGACCCCTCATAAATCATTGACCTTTGATTTATGACCCCTCATAAATCATTGATTTATGACCCCCCCATAAATCATTTTTTGACAGAAGGTATGGTCTTAATACTCTCTCACGCCCATGTTCCCGCACAGTGATCCATGACCTTTACACCTATTTATTATTGACGAGAACAAACTTTGATCACACTTTGGATGATAAAAAACTTGATGATCTTTGAACTGTATGGCATGCCGCTATGGCTGACAATTAAGCAGTAAGTATTATATGTTACAGTGATTATGATTATGTTGGTGGAGCTTCAAACGTTTATTCTTTGCTTTTGTCCTTAAAGAAAGTACAGTAAACCTTCATTTATTCATGTTAATTGGTTACGGGTCTAACTGTGATAAATTTGTTTCCACTAAGTACAAACCCCGTTTCCATATGAGTTGGGAAATTGTGTTGGATGTAAATATAAACGGAATACAATGCTTTGCAAATCATTTTCAACCCATATTCAGTTGAATGCACTACTGTGGAGAGACGGAGCCGAGGAGCCGACAGCAGGGTCGGACAAATGCCGGTCCTACCCGCAATGGCGGCCAGGAGGCGCGGCGTGCGGCGGAGAGAAGAGGCGGGACGCACTCAGAGCGACGCTCAACCAGCCAAGACTGGTGCGTTCACTACACACCTGCGCTCAATCTGCTCATCTGTTGTTGCCGCATAAAAGAGGGGAAGGAGGAACGATCGGGGAGGAGTAGGCGAGGACACGACGGCAAATCGACAACAAGCACAACGATCGAGGACGAGAGGGAGAGATGACGACCCCCCGCAACGGACTCAAACGCCGCACGCCGAAAGGCGTGCAGCGGCGGCAACCAGGAAGAGCCCGCGCGCTGAAAAGTGACGCGATCGGATGGCCAGAACAAGACAGGTTTATTGAAATAATAAACACCAGTCAAACCTGCTATGATGCGTCTTGTGTCCAGTGTCACGGCAACCCACACGGGGACGGCGGCTGGAAGTCCGCCACAACTACATAGACAACATATTTGATGTTCGAATTGATAAACTTTTTTTTTTGTGCAAATAATCATTAACTCTAGAATTTGATGCCAGCAACACGTGACAAAGAAGTTGGGAAAGGTGGCAATAAATACTGATAAAGTTGAGGGATGCTCATCAAACACTTATTTGGAACATCCCACAGGTGTGCAGGCTAATTGGGAACAGGTGGGTGCCATGATTGGGTATAAAAACAGCTTCCCAAAAAATGCTCAGTCTTTCAGAAGAAAGGATGGGGCAAGGTACACCCCTTTGTCCACAACTGCGTGAGCAAATAGTCAAACAGTTTAAGAACGTTTCTCAAAATGCAATTGCAAGAAAGTTAGGGATTTCAACATCTACAGTCCATAACATCATCACAAGGTTCAGAGAATCTGGAGAAATCACTCCACGCAAGCGGCATGGCCGGAAACCAACATTGAAAGATCATGACCTTCGATCGATCAGACGGCACTGTATCAAAAACCGACATCAATCTCTAAAGGATATCACCACATGGGCTAAGGAACACTTCAGAAAACCACTGTCACTAAATACAGTTAGTCGCTACATCTGTAAGTGCAAGTTAAAGCTCTACTATGCAAAGTGAAAGCCATTTATCAACAACATCCAGAAATGCCGCCGGCTTCTCTAGGCCCGAGATCACCTAAGATGGACTGATGCAAAGTGGAAAAGTGTTCTGTGGTCTGACGAGTCCACATTTCAAATAGTTTTTGGAAATATTCTACTTTGTGTCATCTGGACCAAAGGGGAACGGGACCATCCGGACTGTTATCGATGCAAAGTTCAAAAGCCAGCATCTGTAATGGTATGGGGGTGCATTAGTGGGTAACTTACACATCTGTGAAAGCACCATTAATGCTGAAAGGTACATACAGGTTTTGGAACAACATATGCTGCCATCTAAGCGCCGTCTTTTTCATGGACGCCCCTGCTTGTTTCAGCAAGACAATGCCAAGCCACATTCAGCACGTGTTACAACAGCGTAGCTTCGTAAAAAAAGAGTGTGGGTACTTCCCTGGCCCACCTGCAGTCCAGACCTGTCTCCCATCGAAAATGTGTGGCGCATTATGGAGCGTAAAATACGACAGCGGAGACCCCGGACTGTTGAAAAACAAGAACGGGAAAGAATTCCACTTTTAAACCTTAACAATTAGTTTCCTCAGTTCCCAAACGTTTATTGAGTGTTGTTAAAAGAAAAGGTGATGTAACACAGTGGTGAACATGCCCTTTCCCAACTACTTTGGCACGTGAAGCAGCCATGAAATTCTAAGATATTTATTTGCAAAAAAAAATAAAGTTTATGAGTTTGAACATCAAATATGTTGTCTTTGTAGTGCATTCAATTGAATATGGGTTGAAAAGGATTTGCAAATCATTGTATTCCGTTTATATTTACATCTAACACAATTTCCCAACTCATATGGAAACGGGGTTTGTAGAAATTATTACCTACAAAACAAATATTTTAATAGCTAGACCCTAAAAAGAAAACTTGGTTACAACCTTCTAAATTTACGTTAACATTATGAGTCTTTTTAAAATTAAAAACCACCCTTTAGTCACCTTTAAACTCATTTAATACAATATAGTAATGCTACTTAAGGCTGAACCAATCAGCGGCCACAATACTGAACAGCGCGCTCTGAATATTTTTGGTCTCATCTTGTGGCTAATGCTACTAAGCTCATCTGGTAGATGGGGTGAAGCAACAATACAGGTGGAATCAACAATATTCATAAACCTTGTGTCCACACCAAGAAGACCTGGACTGCATTGTTGCTTCATTTCCTTTAAGGTGTTGTTTTTATTTTGGTCATTAATCATTAGGGGCATCCTGATGGGATTCTAATATCAGCCTAATATTAGCAAAAACAAGTATCAATCAGATGATATCAACTTGCATCTAAAATCTCCCATACAAGCAGTACTGCAGTGTGTTTACTTGTGCAAAGCTGAACAGCCAGTTAACATCTAAATGTCCTCCACTAAGCACACATGGTTGCTCTTTTCTTGTATTTTAGTAATGTAATTTACAAAAGGTAGACGTGGTAGGCTACAGGCTACCAGGAGCTAGCAGCTACACAACAGCTAAGCATACAATAGCACACAAGCTAGACATACATTATAAGTGTCCTTCATTGAACAATATTGCAGTCTAAAACAGCACATTGGTCATTATAAACAAGTATCAAATAATTTTAGTCTCATATTACTTACACATACAAAGTCTACAAGGCAGAAGCCTATTAGAAAAACCAAGTAACAAAGGTGTCCGCATAATTAAATTGACAGAACCATGAGCTTGACTTCATGAATTATTGGGGACACTAGGTGTCGCCCAGAAAAATACCACTTCACTTCAGAAGCACAAATATATCATTAAGTTAGTGTTTTTCCATCCCATCCATCAATTTTCTACCGCTTATTCCCTTTTGGGGTTGCTGGTGCCTATCTCAGCTACAATCGGGCAGAAGGCTGGGTACACCCTGGACAAGTTGCCACCTCATCGTAGGGCGTTAGTGTTTTTCATACTCACCATTGTTCTTTAAGTAATGTAACCTAATTAAAAAAAAATTCTACATTTCCACATTTAAAAAAAAAAAAAAAGTATGCATGATGCCGGCTGATCGGATAATATCGGTATTGGCCAATACTCTAGGCTTCAATGTCAAATGAAGAACCCTTTTTAATCATTACCAGTTTGAATGTTTCCATATTGTTGCATTTTTTAATATTTGTGTAAAATGACATTGTTTTGTATAACTTTTTTAAAAATGTACAACTAAAACGACTATTGTATCTGTGTCAGGGGTTCAAAACTTAGCCGAGTCATTACAAAGGGAAGCATTGATGGAAACATCATCTTTATTCACAATAATTTACTCTTCGATTAAAATGTTTAAATGTGCAATTTGCTTTGTGCGTCATTCTATTCATTCCTGAAAGTCATTCTGAAATAATTCGAAAGGAAATGACATAAATGTCTTTATATGCTTAAAGAATTTGATAATTTCCCTCCAAATCTGTCAATCATATTCATAGGAATATTTACCAAAGTTCTGTAGACCTAAGCTCACATGCAGGAGACAGCGCACAGTTTGTGGGGCGCCGGGCTGAGGGTGAAGCCCACCTGCGGGGTCAGGTCCAGCTGGTCCTCTGAGACCCCCGGGGGAGGAGTGAAACGGAAGCGCTGCAGGAGCGTGGTGAAGAAGATGAAGAGTTCCATCTTGGCCAGACCCTCTCCCAGACAGATCCTGCGACCTGGAGGCGGAAAAAGACAATTGAGGGAGAGGGCCAGGTGACGGGTGCCCTCACATGGACACATCACCCACCTGCAGAGAAGGGCATGAAGGCGTCTCGCTGGACAAACTTCCCGTCTTTGTCCAGGAAGTGGGCGGGATGGAAGGAGTGTGGCTTCTCCCACTCGTCTTCGTCGTAGAGGACGGACATGAGTAGAGGGTGCACTGTCGTCCCCTGGGACCAAAACCACTCATATAACATTTGTTTCCATCCTTCAAGAATGTTTGCTTCCTGCTCTGTCAGACCTTCTTGATGAAGTGACCCTGGAAGGTCATGTCCCGGCTGGTCCTGTGAGGAAGCGCCATAGGGGTGATGTTGGCCAGCCTCTGGGTCTCGTGGATGACGGCGTCCGTGAAAGGCAGGTTCATCCTGTCCTTCACCTGGATTTGCCGATCCCCGATCACCCTATTCAGCTCCTCTCGGACTTGCTCTTAATGTTAACATGCAGCTTTGTCACACAGCAGCCAGCTTTTGGATGTGAGTGCTAATGCTTGTGTAATAGTAAGGTCTTTATTGATGGCTCCATCTGCTGGACCTACTGGGTCACTGCTTCACATTAAAATACATTCCCAGTGTAATAATGCTAACTAACTAGCAAGCTTATTTGCAGACTAGCGTCTCGCTACCTTGTATCTTTGGGTACTTGGCCATGAGGAGAAGCCCCCATCTGATTGTGGTAGAGGTGGTTTCTGTGCCGGCAGCAAACAGGTTGGACACCGTCATGATGAGGTTGGGATCGTGGAAGTAACCTACATCACCAGACTCCTGGAAGATTAAAAAACACATTAATGCTGGTCTTTGCTCGCATCTGAAGTTAATGTGTCATGTTGCTTCACGCTACCTCCTGATGCTGCTGCCGGATGAGGAACGCGTCCACAAATCCTCTGCTGACGTGCGAGTTGAGCGTCTCCTTGAGGCCCCGGACCAGCTCCATGACCTGCTTGCGGTTGGCGAGTCCTAGACTGCGAAGCTCCTCTCTCACCGAGAAGAACCACTTGCCTAACCACGGGAATATCTGGTACAACTGTGAAAAAACATCGACAGCAACAAGTTGTTTGGATGAACTTCTTCCAGACCTAAGTCATTCACTGAGACATGTGTAGTGCCTCAGGGGTCTCAGTGGTCCTTGAACCACACATATCACTTCTAAAATAAAATCCCGCCTGGGGCGCTATTTTAGCCAGGAGCAGCCCTATTCTTGTCCTTCTAAACCTGTGTTCCAGGATCCCAGAAGTGGGTTGTAACTGGTACAAATACACCGTAACATTTACTCAAGTAACTTTTTTCGATAGATTGTACTTTTCAAAGTAGTTTTACATTTTTAAGAAACATATTTTTTACATTTACTTGGGTATTTTTGTAAAAATGAAATGCTACTTTAATCCATCCATCCCTTTTCTACCTCCTGTCCCTTTCGGGGGCGCGATGGATGCTGGAGCTTATCTGCGCTGCATTCGGGCAGAAGGCGGAGTACACCCTGGTAGGAGTGTAACGGTACACAAAAATTTCGGTTCGGTACGTACCTCGGTTTAGAGGTCACGGTTCGGTTCATTTTCGGTACAGTGAGAAATCAATAAAATATACATTTTTTGGTTATTTATTTACCACATTTGTAAACAATGGCATTATCCTTTTAACATTGGGAACACTATAATAATTCTGCCCACGTTAATCCACATTAAACTGCCTCAAGTTGTTGCTTTGATTAAATAAAATGAAAAAACCTTTCTTCTACATATACAAAGTTTAACGTTAAACAGTTTCCATTGAAACTGTTTGTCAACTCATCATGCTTAATTTATTACAGCATTTGGGAAGCCTGTAGTTGACTTTTATTATGTAAATGTTGTATTTTTCTCAACATGTGATAGCAGGGACCCTGCTATTCAAAACTAGGCTGCTACATTACTAATGATTCATGTAACTATAGCTGAAAAATAGTACAATTGCAATAGGAGAGACTATTCATCCCTAAACACAATGGAGTTCAATGAAATAACAGACAGACAGGGCTTTGCTGGCCCTAAAACACGCACAAGCACGCACGCACACACACACACACACACACACACACACACACTCACACACACACACACACACACAGAAAAATGAAGTAACGTTATGCTAACAGCTAATTAGCCTTCATTTCAAGCCTATATTGTGAGCGAGCTGAGCTGCAGTTTAAGTTTCTAGAAGGTCAACGGGCTCATAGTGATGTTTGTAATAGTTGTGACTGGGAAGTGTTTAGTATAATTTGGGTAGAGTCCGCTCCTCCCCTGCTAGACGAATATCTGCTCGACGCTAAAGCATTGACTACATCGTTCTGAAGTCTGAATATGCACTGCTGATTGGCTGTTACATCGCTCTGAATACGCACTGCTGATTGGCTTTGTATGTAGCCAATCAGATGGTTGTGTGGGCAGGACAATTAGGCAGAGACATAGGCAGAAAGCAGAGCAGCTTGTGAAGACTTCTGCTTCCGAACTTGTTCGGTACGCCCGCGTGCCGAACCGAAACCCCCGTACCAAAACGGTTCAATACAAACACACGTACCGTTACACCCCTACACCCTGGACAAGTCGCCACCACATCACAGGGCCAACACAGATAAAAAAACATTCACACTCTCACTAAGACACTAGGGCCAATTTAGTGTTGACAATCAACCTATCCCCAGGTGCATGTTTTTGGAGGTGGGAGGAAGCCGGAGTAACCCACACAGTCACAGGGAGGACATGCAAACTCCACGCAGGAAGATCCAGAGCCATTGATTGAACCCAGAACCTTTGTGTTATGAGGCACACGCACTACCCCTGTTTCACCGTGCTGCCCGAGTTTTAATCCAATTGCTAAATTTATTTACATCATGAACATATTTATTTATAATCTAATGATTACTGCTTGCAGAAACACAGTGTTTTGGATCATTAGGCACACTTCTTCAACTCTTGACTTGACTCAATTTTAAAAATAACTAAAGTCTAGTAGTCACATGACCGCACTCAAACTACACACTGTGAAAATGGCGTCAGACGAGGCAATGTCAACTTTCCAAATTTACAAATTTTCAGTAGAAAAAGGTTTTCATCTTACAATAATTTTACTTCCAACTAGAGAAAACGTGTTGCGGTAAGTTGCAGATGTTTTTTTGTTCAAATTAACATTATGCTACTGTTAGCCCTGTCCTTACACCATAAGTGACTGTAAAATGTGCATCTTTTGTAGTACGTGCTGTAGTAGTCTCTTTGACTCTCTCAAACACACACACACACACACACACACACACACACACACACACACACACACATGCGGACACACACATGCGGACACACAGACACACACACACACACACACACGCGGACACACATACTTACCAAGTTTGTGTTTACCATGAATTGATTAACGTGGACCCGACTTAAACGAGTTGAAAAACATATTCGGGTGTTACCATTTAGTGGTCAATTGTACGGAATATGTATTGTACTGTGCAATCTACTAATAAAAGTTTCAATCAATCAATCAATCAAAAGTACAGTTGTAGTGCAAGTACTATTGAAAAAATGTTACTCACTAGTTACTCAGTGCTTAAATATTATTTTCACCGAATACCTACTCTCATTGAAGTAATTCTTTGGATGACTGCTATTGACCATAATTAAGGAGTCTTAATACTCTAAATCAGAGGTCTTCAACAGGGGGTTTGTGAAATTTGGGGTTGATCAAACTTTAAAAAAAATAAATAAATAAATCATATTCCCCTAGCAGTTTTTAAATCTAAATGTTTTTAAACACACCTAAACATTGACCCAACACACTGTAGTGTAGTATAGAAACGGCGGTGACATGGCCACAATTCTCACTGTACCTTGCAGGTTTAGAATAAAAATATGAATGTGAGTGTGAATGTTGTCTGTCTACCTGTGTTGGCCCTGCGATGAGGTGGCGACTTGTCCAGGGTGTACCCCGCCTTCTGCCCGATTGTAGCTGAGATAGGCGCCAGCGCCCCCCGCGACCCCAAAAGGGAATAAGCGGTAGGAAATGGATGGATGGATGGAAATATTATCATTATATTTATTTTAACGTATAAGATAGCTAGCGGCTACCTCTCAAAATTACCAGTTGGCAATTAGTGGCACAAGCTGCTGTTAACAAGATACCTTTATGACCTGTTTAATTTAAAACACAATTTTATAGAAGGTATACAGTTGTGGTCAAAAGTTGACATACACTTGTAAATAATAATGTCATGGCTGTCTTGAGTTTCCAATCATTTCTACAACTCTTATTTTTTGTGATAAAGTGATTGGAGCACATATTTGTTTGTCACAGAAAACATTCATGAAGATTGGTTCTTTTATGAATTTATTATAAGTCTACTGAAAATGTGACCAAATCTGCTGGGTCAAAAGTATACATACAAGCAATGTTAATATTTGGTTACATTTTCCCTTGGCAAATTTCACTGCAATAAGGCGCTTTTGTTTGCCATCCACAAGCTTCTGGCAAGCTTCTGGTTGTATTTTTGACCACTACTCTTGACAAAATTGGTGCAGTTCAGCTAAATTTGTTGGTTTTCTGACATTAACTTGTTTCTTCAGTATTGTCCACACATTTAAGTCAGGACTTTGGGAAGGCCATTTTAAAACCTTAATTCTAGCCTGATTTAGCCATTCCTTTACCACTTTTGACATGTGTTTGGGGTCATTGTCCTGTTGGAACACCCAACCTCCGGGATGATGATTTTAGGTTGTCCTGAAGAATCTCTTTTTTCATTGTCCCATTTACTCTCTGTAAAGCACCAGTTCCATTGGCAGCAAAACAGGCCCAGAGCATAATACTACCACCACCATGCTTGACGGTAAGAATGGCGTTCCTGGGGTAAAGGCCTCCCCTCTTCTCCTCCAAACATCTTGTATTGTGGCCAAACAGCTCTATTTTTGTTTCATCTGACCACAGAATTTTCCTCCAGAAGGTCTTATGTAATCAGCAGCAAACTTTAGACCAGCCTTAAGGTTTCGCTTCTAGAGCAAGGGCTTCCTTCTTGCATGGTAGTCTCTGTGTCCATGGCGATGCAAAACACGCTCGACTGTGGACACTGACATCTGTGCTTCAGCAGCTTCCATTTATGGATGCTGAATTGCAGACCTTTGTGGTGGTTCTCGGTTGACTCTTGATCATCCTGACCAATTTTCTTTCAGCACCATGTGATTAGTTGCGTTTTCTTCCTGATCATGGCAATGACAAAACTGTGCCATGTACTTTATACGTATGAACAATTGTCTGCACAGTTGCTTCTGGGACCTTAAGTTGCTTTGAAATGGCTTTAAGTGAATTTCTTGACTTGTGCAAGTCAATGATTAGTTTTTTTCAGATCTGTGCTGAGTTCCTTTGACTTACCCATTGTTGCGTTTGTAACCGAGTCTAATGACTGCATCACGTGAGCCCTATTTAAATGGGTTTAGAGAAGTCAACAGGTGTCGTCAATCATAATCACTCACATGAAGTTAAGAGGCCATGCCATGAAGCTAATTTGATTTGATTGTAACTTTTCTAAATCACCAAAATTGATGATGTATGTTGCTGTATGTATACTTTTGACCCAGCAGATTTGGTCACATTTTCAGTAGACTTATAATAAATTCATAAAAAAACTAACTTCATGAATATTTTTTGTGACAACCATGAATGTGCTCCAATCACTCTATCACAAAAAAATATGAGTTGTAGAAATTATTGGAAACTCAAGACAGCCATGACATTATGTCCTTCACAAGTGTATGTAAACTTTTGACCACAACTGTATAAGTAGGGGTCTCCGCTCCATCTCTCTATCAGTTTGGGGGTCCACGGCCAGGAAAAGATTGAAGACCACTGCTGTAAAGTAACGGCACTCTTACTTGAGTAAAATTTTTGCCTACTCTGCCCACCTTTGCGCGCCACACAATACGAAATAGACTTTGTCGCCAACGTTAGAGTTGGCTGAGCTTCTGTCAGCGTGGTTGTTGTTTAACCGAGTGCTTGCTGTCCCACCAGGAAATGTTTAACCTCTGTAAACTTCCATAAAAAGGAGCACCTGCATGCTCGGGGCGCCCAATATCTGGACGGTCCTGTTGATGCGCTGAATCATGGCCGTAAAGACGGGGTCGTCGTAATGAAACCTGCTGCCAAACACCATAGAGCAGATGATGTTGGACACAGAGGAGTTGATGATCTTGTTGTTGTCAAAAGCTTCGCCTGCATCAGAACGACATCAAACATCAGAACGTCTGCCAAGTAGACCACAAAAAGATGTCTTGTTGTCGTTGTGTACCTTTGTGGCTGATGAATACATCAATGAGGTGTTGGGATTCCTCAATGATCTTGTCTTCACAAGCCTTCTTGCCCATTCCAAAGTCTCTCAGCTTGGTCAAAGCGAAGCGTCTCATCTCCTTCCACGAATCTCCATTGCTCCATATAACGCCTCAAGAGAACACACACACACACACAGCATCATCACTTGTCATTGTGTGTGTGTGTGTGTTTTTTCGTGTTCTTACCGTGCTCCAGCTTGGACTCCTTGACGGTGGTCAGAGGTTCTCTTTCTCCAAAGTCTTCGCTGTGCGTGATCAGCGCCTCCTTCACCGTCTTGTAGCCGCCGAGGACCACCACCTTTTTGGACCCCATGTGGAAGGTGTAGACTGGTCCATACTTCTTGGACATCTTGTGCATAGACAAAAGTGCACGTCACAACCACAGTCCAGTGTTTGCCATACAGTACCTACATTTATTCATTGTTTGGTGCTACGCATTTACCCTCACTCATTAACACATTATAATGGGACTGTCTATGCATGTAGCTTATTGTCCCAACTACGCACAACTAACGCACTTCCAACGCACTTAGGGTCTCGTCTATAAAGCTTGTCTATAAAATTGCACATGCTGTTTTTTTGCACATCAAATGTGCATAGACTCACTCTATTAGTTGTCCTTTCTTTTATTGTAATTTACCAATATACAAAGTTACTTCCTGACAGGGCTACCCCAGCTAAATTTGGGCCCTATGCAGAATGTATTTCATAGCCCCCATCACAAAATTCTTTACACTTTTTTAAATTCAATTGAAACATTTTTTATATCTTTGTAATCAAACTCGATGTGAATTTGATGTATGGTTTGTACTAAAACTAATTAATGGGAGTATATAGTTCAATAATAGCGATTTAGTGCAAAATAACAAAATTAACCACATTAAAACATGTACGTCAGATTACTATCACAGCACTAATACTGTGTTCCATGGGGAAAGGCCAGAATCGATGCGGAAATTTGCCATTGTATTCAAATCATTGACAAGAGCAGGAAAAGGCTAGGAATACATTTGCAGTAGATTTTTAGATGAAAGTCATTCATTAAATTACATTTTATATACGTTTGTTTATTCACACAAAACCAAGCCTCACATGGATCGTGAGGCCCTTCGCACAGCACTTAATCTACGTATAAGGAAGGTCAGCTCTGGTTGCTAGTTCCTAATAATAATAAGTATTATAGCTCCAATATTTCCATTGGGTTAATTTTAGCTTAATGTTAAAGGCCTACTGAAACCCACTACTACCGACCACGCAGTCTGATAGTTTATATATCAATGATGAAATATTAACATTGCAACACATGCCAATACGGCCTTTTTAGTTTACTAAATTGCAATTTTGAATTTCCCGCGAGTTTCTTTTTGAAAACGTCGCGGAATGATGACGCGTACGCGTGACGTCAAGTGTTGGAGGGGACGTATTAGCGAGGCACCAAACACGGCTAAAAGTCGTCTCTGTTCATGGCGTAATTACACAGTATTTTGGACATCTGTGTTGCTGAATCTTTTGCAATTTGTTCATTTAATAATGGAGACTATAAAGCACAATGCTGTTGGTGGAAAGCGGTGGATTGCAGCTGTCTTTAGCACCGAGACACAGCCGGTGTTTCTTTGTTTGTTGTGAAGCTTTAACACAGAGCGGTCAAGCGAACATGTTTTCTCTACGTCAACCAGCATGTTTTTGGATGGGAAAATTGTGATATTTAGTCCTACTGGAGAAATCAGTGGATTATGGGACTTCCTCCTGCAGTAGCTGTCAAAAAAGGCAGCTGTGAGCTTGGCTCCTTGGCTTCTCTCTGAAACACTGCATGTTCACCGCAGCCATCCGACCTCGAGGTATTTCTTTACAATCTCACTAAAACACTGTTAAAACAATAACCAGATAAGGGATCTTCCAGAATTATCCTCGTAAATGTGTCTAATTACATCTGAAACGCTGACACTGCCGCCGCTTTTTTTTTTTCTATAGTCCTTCACTATCAATATCCTAATTCACAAATCTTTCATCCTCGCTCAAATTAATGGGGAAATTGTCGCTTTCTCGGTCTGAATTGCTCTTACTGCTGGTGGCTCGCATTATAAACAATGTGAATATGTGTGGAGCCCTGCAACCAGTGACGTCACGCGCACATACTTCCGGTAAAGGCAGGGCTTTTCTATTAGCGACAACAAGTTGCCAACTTTATCGTCGATGTTCTCTACTAAATCCTTTCAGCAAAAATATGGCAATATCGGGAAATGATCAAGTATGACACGTAGAATGGACCTGCTATTTGCTATTCCCGTTTAAATAAGAAAATCTCATTTCAGTAGGCCTTTAAATAAATGATAGTTTTAACGAGGATTCACTTCTTTTTACACTTGTATGCCTCCTAAGTATGTTGAAATGTGACTAAACACACATAATGACATTTTAACAGTTTGACACTGGAACAGACTATTTGTATTAACATGATTTCCTATAAGGTGATTTAAATTTGACCTCAGGGGGTGATCTGATCACACGACCATGAAAACACAGAGAAGTTTTTAAACCGATCGGTCATTCCAAGAGGTGGACTTGGACTGTTTGTTTTATTGCAAGTCAGGCAAGGACCCAGTAGCACGCGCCTGCTCCTGGAAAGACACCAAGAGGGCGGAACCAAAGCCAAAGTGCAAAGTGTTGCCATGTTCTATTGTGACTCAAAAACAAAATGCATCATAACTTGCAACTTCTACTTCCGGCTTTAGAAACTGTCTGCAGCGTGTACAAGACAGTTGGGGTTGCGCTCGCTCACCTCATAGAGTGTTTCATGGGGTCTGCGGATGTCCAGCTGGAGCAGGTTTCCCAGCAGGGGGAGCGGTCGAGGACCTGGAGGCTCCCTGCGGGACTCTTGCGAGCCGGAAGTCGACGAGGAAACCACAACATAGACCAGCAGAAGAACCAACAGAGCGCCGAGCACCGAGCTGAGACTCAGCGGGACAAAGACGTCCACCAGCGCCATATTTTAAACCACGATGTCTGCGTGGGCTGCTGGTCCACAACAGACTCTGTCCCTGCAGAGGAGACCAGCCCACAGGGCGGGACAACTGTCTCCTGAGAGGACACCCACTTGAAAACGGACCAAAACTTTGACGTCACTCTGACAAATACAATAACAATAACGGTGGCAAATGTTAAACAATAATATAATAATAATAACGTGTTTAGGTATAAAAAAAACGATTATATTTACATATAAAATAATGACGGTTACAGAATATTACATAATAATGGTTTTATTAACGTAAATTAGTTTAAGAAATAATTATATTTTAATGGTGAAAAAATATTAAATCATAATGAATATATTAAAGTAATAAATTATATGAACATATTTACATATTGAACAATGATATTGTAAGGGTGACAAAATATTTAACAATAACAAATATATTGAAATGAATTGTTACACATAATAAACGTGAGGATGACTTCTTATTATATGGTAATGATTGTATATATATATATATATATATATATATATATATATATATATATATATATATATCAATCCATTTTCTACCGCTTATTCCCTTGTGGGGTCGCAGGGCGGAAGGCGGGGTACACCCTGGACAAGTCGCCACTTCATCGCAGGGCCAACACAGATAGACAGACAACATTTACACTCACATTCACACACTAGGGCCAATTTAGTGTTGGCAATCAACCTATCCCCAGGTGCATGTTTTTGGAAGTATATATATATATTTTTTTTTTTTTTCTTGAAACCAGACTTTGTGGAATTCTACAGAACTCAGCAAGCACATTTGGAACCTCAAAGACAATAATGTTGAATATTCAATAACATGGCAAATTCTTGCATCCAGCACACCTTACAACAGTGGTAATAAAAGATGCAACCTATGCTTAAAAGAGAAACTGCTTAGTGTATATCACCCAGACCTGTCACCCCTCAACAAGCGCAGTGAAATCATATCAGCATAACGTCACAGACAGAAACACCTTCTAGGTAACTTACGTATGAGCCAATCACCACGCCCCTACGCCTGCCTGTACCTGCCCACTCTGTGCCCTATAAAAAACATCGTATGTGAATGCTTCCATTAAAATCTGATGATTGAGGGAACCCCTCATGAAACAATTCTGTAGAGATGAAGTAGTCTTGTGATTTTTCCTACACATACATAAATGTATATATATGTGTATATATATATATATATATATACAGTATATATATATATATATATATACAGTATATATATATATATATATATATGTACGTTCACGTGTGGGCAGCACGGTGAAACGGGGGTTAGTGCATGTGTCTCACAATACGAAGGTCCTGAGTTCAATCCCACGCCCTGGATATGTGTGGAGTTTGCATGTTCTCCCAATGACTGCGTGGGTTCCCCCCGGGTATGACAGCTTCCACCAAAGACATGAACCTGGGGATAGGTTGATTGGCAACACTAAATTGGCCCTAGTGTGTGAATGTAAATGTTGTCTGTCTCTGTGTTGGCCCTGTGATGAGGTGGCGACTTGTCCAGGGTGTACCCCCATCACGCCCCGCGACCCCGAAAGGGACAAGTGGTAGAAAATGGATGGATGGATGGATGGATGGATGGATGAATGTTTACGTGTGTGCGTGTTCACGCATGAATATGAACTTTCGAGCTCACTTTTCTTAACAAGGTTTAAAAAATGTATTCTTGTAATAAACTGACCACTATGTGAAGAACAATTTAAAAACTCCATGAAGAACTACAAACATTACATTAAGAACTACATTAGACACTACATAAAACAACCTGAAACACTACACAATTAACTAAATAAAACACAATATGAAGAACTACATATACCACTACATGACAACAGGCATAAACAACTTCATGAATGACTACATTAAATTAAACACTACATGAAGTACTACATAAAACGCTACATAAAGCACTAGATAAAACACTACATGAAGTACTGCATAAAACGCTACGTTAAGAACTGCATGAAGTTCTACATAAAACTTTTTATAAAGTGGTGCATGAAACACGACAAGTACTACATAAAATGAGGGACAATGAGAGATTATGATCACATGTCAACATCTTTAACATGTAAGTGCTGCCTACATGGAACGCTGCATGAAATACTACAGAAAGTGTTGCATGAAACACTTTGTGAAGCACTACATAAGGCATTACATGAAGTACCACATACAAAGCTACAAAATACACTACATGAATCACTACTATTCAGCTCACAAACAACACAGCGCTCGCAGCTGGTGGTCAGTGGGGCTGAGCGTGAATCCCACACGTGGGGTTAGGTCTAGGTGGTCCTCTGAGACGCCCGAGGGAGGCCTGAAGCAGAAGTGCTGCAGGAGTGTGGAGAAGAAGATGAAGAGTTCCATGCGGGCCAGACTTTCTCCCAAGCAGACCCTACGACCTGAACACAGGAAGAGAACCAGAAAGCTGACACTGTCCTATAAGTGACGACTCAGCAATATCACAAATAATTCTCCCTAGCTACAAGTGAAGAGTCTTAATAAAAAAATATTTTGGTTCAGGGTTTTGTTCAAACTACACAAGACACCAAGGACAAGTTTTTGTCTTTCTTCCTGAAGCACTCACCTGCAGAGAAGGGCATGAAAGCGTCTCGCATGACAAACTTTCCGTCTTTGTCCAGGAAGTGGGCGGGATGGAAGGATCGTGGCTTCTCCCACTCGTCCTCGTCATAGAGGACGGACATGAGGAGGACATAGATGGCGGTCCCCTGAAGACAGACAATGAGGTGAACATTGATGTCTTTTGTTGTGTTGTACTTTGTCACACCTTCTTGATGAAGTGACCCCGGAAGGTGACGTCCCGGCTAGTACTGTGAGGAAGCGCCATGGGGACGATGTTGGCCACCCTTTGGGTTTCGTGGATGACGGCGTCCGTAAAAGGCAGGTTCTTCCTGTCCTCCACCTGGACCTGCCGATGCCCGATTACGTTGTGCAGTTCCTCACGGACCTGCTCTGAGGTGGAACGTGTGTTTTCAGGGTGCTGGCATAGAGGTGTGCGAGACACGAGAGCACAGCCTCTTACCTTGGACGTTTGGATACTTGGCCATGAGGAGAAGAGCCCACCTCAGTGTGGTGGCTGTGGTGTCGGTACCGGCGGCGAAGAGGTTCTGGACTGTCCACATTAAGTTTTCATCATGGAAGTGACCGTTACTGCTGCCAGACTCCTGAAAACAGCCAGCATTGAGAATTTGGACTTTGGACCATCATGTGGTGTTGACGCACCTCCAGCTGCTGCTTGCGGACAAAGAAGGCATCCACAAGGCTTCTGCACATCAGCGGGTTGAGGCTTTTTTTCAAACGACAAAATATTTCCAGATTCTTCCTGCTGTAGTCGTCGGTCAGTCTGAAAAATTCCTTGTTCTGCTTTAGCCTTTTGCCCAGCCACGGGAACATGTTATAGACCTGAGGAGGACATGTCCTTGTTGAAGAAGATGAGGATAGAGCAAGAAGTATGAGGAGAAGAGGCACCTGAGCTGACGGGGAGCCGGCCAGCTGGATTTTCCGGTTCATTCCATCCACCATGGCTGTGAATTCGGGGTCGTCATATTCAAACCTGCTTCCGTAAACGATGGAGCAGATGATGTTTGAGACGGCATAGTTGATTGGCTGAGTGGTGTCAAAGGACTCTCCTGAAACAATCAAGTACAGTCAAAACTGTTTAACTCGTATCAGTCCCACTAAGATTTTGCAAGCTTTTTTGGTGACTGCTGTAGCCTAAAAGGCTTAAAACAAGCTTTATCATACAGTTGCATCAAAACTTTCGAGGCTTTAAATTTTAGCAACTTGTGAATTTGTGAATTTTCAACTTCAAATTTTTTACCTAAAAAAAACACATGATTTCAACAAAAAAAGAAAAACAATTAGTGTATTGATGTTTTACTCGTTTTATACCACACAGACTAAAATGTATACACTAGATAGCAGTAGAAGCATATTCTCAGAGCTCATTGTTATATTACTGTATGTTTTATTTCCTTATAACTAATAATGATAATAATTCATTATAATTACAGAAAGAAGCCCCACCAAAATTTTCCTTTTTGTCCACTGTTAGCTCTGTCATCCCCTTTTAAACATTGATTCATGTTCCAAAATATTTAACCCCGTACATTAAGAGTATTTGTGAACTGTTGAGAGCAACCTATAGAGCCGTTTTTTGTTGGTAAATGAGGGTCAATGAGAGATTATCATCACATTTCAACATTTCTAACACTTAAGTGTTACCTCTTTGCTATGTCAGCATTGCAAATGAAAATATGTCCTTAATTGCCTTATCCTGGATAAATAAATGTTAAATATATATATAAAAACACGCAAACTAAAAATTAAATGTTTTTATACTACATTACTCAGAAGGCCTAGCGCTGTAGACAGAACAAGGAAATAGGTCTGAGCTATGCGGAAAGACAATTGTGTCACTTGGGCAATAAAGAGTTGATACATTGATACTTGGTGTTGTTACTGCTTTGTCTACAGAAACAAACTTCATTACACAGTTGACATGCGTTTGAGCACCGCTCAGAGATAAATGTGACTGGCCAGAAGTTGCGGGCATTGGACTAAAGGTTACAACACAGCGCATAATTTGTTTGATATTTTGTGTAAATTGGCGTGGCATTGTATCTTCTTGGTGGGATTATTTTGCATTCCAAAATAAATGTTTTACTCCATACAGCGGACACTAATATCAAAATTTGCTGCAATGTTGCCAGAATTTTATTGTAAAAATAAAAGTGGTGCCATTTTTCCATTTTCAGCAGGGGTGTCAAACGTAGAGGTTTAATCCGGCCCACGACCCGCAAAGTCAGATTGCTCAGTACAAGAATGAGCTGCATTTTTTTTAATGAAAGAAACTTCCATTCTGAATGTGTCCACTGGATTTCGCAATAACAATTCAAGTGTAACTCACATCACACATGATGTGTTTAAAGATGACGTGTCAGCTGACTTTAAGCACCCTACGGATTGGCTGCTGTTACTTCAATCAGCGCAGGTGCAAGCAATCAGCTGCTCCTGTTGTGGCTGGCAGCAGATAACGGCAGAATCGACACACAATACCTTTTTTAATTTCAAATTATTCACTGAACAGATAGAATAACAAAACTGTGATATGCAACACTTAAATCAACTTGACCATCATCTTTTAAGTTAGAGTTCCATGTAGTGCTTGCAATTGGTTGAATGCACCATGCGCATCCTGAATTCCATTGTAAAATGTGTGCTTTTAGTACCAATGATTGTCACACACACACAAGGTGTGGTGAAATTTGTCCTCTGCATTTGACCCATCCCCTTGATCAAAATTTGGTGTGTTTGTTCTATTTTATTTTATCAATCAATCAATCAATGTTTACTTATATAGCCCTAAATCATGAGTGTCTCAAAGGGCTTTTATGCCTAAATCTATTTTCACATTGGTGAAGTTTGCAGTTATGTTACCTTGATTATCAAACAACTATCAAACATTTTGATAATTGTTTTGTTAATATTATAATTGTAATATTCGAATGATGATAAATGAATGTGTTCCGTCAGTTGCGGATGTCGCTTTTCCAAATGTTTTTAATGGTGAACTGCCAGACAGGAAGTGCTTATTGTTTAATGGATTTTTAAAGAATACTGCGACAAAGTCTAAGTTCATTGTGTTGTTCATAGGGTTTTTGAAACTGTTAAATGTTTTTTCCTCAGAACTTTCATCTAATTTGAAGTACTTTGCCAAGAGGATTATTTGTAATATGTAACTTTTCAGAATGTGCTTGTTCTATTTATGGCCAAAGTAAGACAAAGAAAACAATCTGGAGTTGTTTTTATTTTAAAATTTTAATGCAATGATTTTACCAGTCTGTCGTACGTGCATGGGAATAGACTCTCCTCCATGCGACCATTGAGCTAAAATGAGTTTGACACCCCTGATTTACAGTAATGCGATGTAAAAATGACAACTGCAAATTGTACAGTAAAAAACTGGCAGCTCAGTCACCAGAATTTTAACATAAAAACAACAGTGATACAGACTTTACATTTAAATTAATTTGGTGTAAAAAAAACCCACCCTTAAACATTACAGTAAAATTATGTCTGCCAATTGTTAAAGTATAATGTACAGATTTGTTTTTTCAGTGCAGTATAAAAAAGTCTGTAGATTTTCAGTAAAATACTGGCAGCTCATTCGCCAGAATTTTACTGTCAAAGAAACAGGTGCATCGTATTTTTTTTCATTTACAGTAATGCACTGTAAAAACAAAAACTGTAGATTTTACAGAAAAAAACTGGGAGGTCAGTCATCAGAATTTTGCCGCAACAATAACTGGTACCGGTTTTCATTTTACAGTAATTTGGTGTAAAAACATTGTAAATTAGTAAAATCCTGGGGACTGAGTTGCTAAGGATTTTTGATTTAGCCCAAAAAATGTCGGCGGGCTATGGGGTGTTTTCTATTTGGGCTCCAGTACTCTGGAATGCTCTCCCGGTAACAGTTAGAGATGCTACCTCAGTAGAAGCATTTAAGTCCCATCTTAAAACTCATTCGTATACTCTAGCCTTTAAATAGAATCCCCTTTTAGACCAGTTAATCTGCCGTCTCTGTTCTGCTCTTCCCCCCTCTCCACGAAGGCACAGATTAGGTGACCACAGATGAGCGCCAGCTGTTCAAAGTCGGGACCCGAGGTGGACCACTCATCTGTGCATCAGTTGGGGACGTCTATGCGCTGCTGACTTGTCTCCAATTAAGATGATCTCCTTCTGGCCCCACTATGGACTGGACTCTCACACTATTAACGAGATCCACTCGACGTCCATTGCACCGGTCGCCCAGGGGGCTGGGGGTCCCCACATCTGCGGTCCCCTCCAAGATTTCTCAGTGTATCCCATTGGGTTGAGTTTGTCCTTGCCCTGATGTGGGATCTGAGCCGAGGATGTCGTTGTGGCTTGTGCAGCCTTTTGAGACACTCGTGATTTAGGGCTATGTAAACAAACTTTGATTGATTGATTTTTACTTTACTTTAATATTACTGTATTAAAATAAATATATATAATATTTAGTTTTTTTCAGTGTAGTGACAACCTTACCTTGGAACTTCCTGATAACATCCATGAGGTGTTGACATTCCTCAATGATCTTGTCTTCACACACCTTCCTGCCCATTCCAAAGTCTCTCAGGTTGGTGAGAGTGAAGCGTCTCATCTCCTTCCAGGAGTCTCCATTGCTCCATAAGACACCTCAACAGAACAAAAATAGGTCACCATTAAGGGAACATACATGTAGTTACCGACTTGTTGTTAGAAAGTGACTCACCATGTCCTTTGTTGTATTGCGTCACCAGTCGTAAGACATCTCGTTCTCCAAACTCATCGGCGTGGTTGACCAGTGCCTCCTTTACCGTCTTGTAGCCGGCCAGGACCACCACCTTCTTAGATCCCAGGTAGATGGTGAACACGGGGCCATACTTCTTGGAGAGCTAAGAGAGAAGATGAATGTGAAGACCATTAAAAGAGGAGGTAATGTGGTGGTCATCATCACCTCCACCAATGTGTTGTAGGGTCTCTTCAGGTCCAATTGCAGTAGGTTTCCCAGCACAGGAAGTGGCTTTGGTCCCGGGGGGTCATTGCCACCCTGATTGGAGTTTAAAGTGGATGAAGCAACGTACACAACGACTAGGACGACCACAGCCCCCAGCAGGTGGACGTAGATATCCGCCTGGAGAAAAGCTTCCAACAATCCCATTTTAGAATGTGTTCCTCTGCCAGCGTGTACTCACTGCTCACAAAACATTTTGTGATGTGTAATTTGAGACAGCAAAGGGGAGGGGACTTTCTCGTCCATCTTGTTCCCCAGGTTTGCTACACATTAAGGTTAAATTCATCACATTTGTTGTTTGTTTGAGGCTGCTCGATTGCTTAATGCCTTTTTTTTTTTTAGAGTGTTTCACTATACAGGGCCCTCACTCCTTTTGGAGGGAGGTGATTGATGACCCCCAGCAGTCAAAGACGTCCCAAAGAGACAATAAACGCATGACGGAAAACTTTTAACCTGCAGAGCAGTGTTTAAACATGCCTTTTGATCTCATTTTATTGACCATCAGATAGCAGTCATGTGACGTCAACTCAGTTGTCATTTTCACAGTCAGCCACCAGAGGGCATCAGTCGCCTGTACAGCTTTGTGACGAGCTAAATCTTTTGGCACTGATTATATTAAAAAAACATGCAATCTTGGTATTCAGTTATTTGACCTAAAAGTCTGAATAAAGTTTTTGATACTACATCTAACATGTTGTTGAAAATAAGAAGTTTATTTTGATGGATTCATACTTTTCATCTATGAATGAAATGTAAATTTTAGAAAATTAAATAAAAGCTTAAAAAGTTAAGAATTTATTAAACGTGATAATCAGCTTGTTGTTGATCATGAAGCAGAGCAAGGAACTGCACTTTTTTTTTTGACTTCCGTTCACAATCATTATGAAAAGCAATGGATGTTTTTTGTTTTTGTTTTTTTGCATTCTAAATATTTACAATGGAGCCTATGGGAGCCGTTAAATTCTGCCTATAAAGCCCTTAAAATCTAAATACCTCTATTAAGGTTTAATATACATGATGTAAGAATATATGTAATGTAGTAGCGGGCACATTTCTAATATTTATTATTTACGTATTTTGATCATTTTAAGAATTAATTTCAAAAACACATCATGACATTTGCTTCTTCATTCTTCATCACTGATTATTACATCCTGAATAAAAAAAAACTGTACTCATGTCCCATAGTTTTATGTCACAATACCAAAACAAAAGAGTTTTAGAGTCTTGGCTGATTCTAAATTTAGGCCCCCCTTTTTTTTTAATGTCTGCCCCTCCTGGCTCCATGGTAAGTCACTTAATCCTTTAGTTTTTGAATACATGTGATCCAAAATCTGAAAATCAGTGTGTGTTTTTAAAAACTGTCACTGCCGAACACATACGGTATTCTCTTCAATTATGCGAACTTTTTCAGCTCTTATACAACATGAGTTTTTTTTTATGTTTTTACAACTCTTCAAAGATGTGTTTGCTGGAATTGTCACACCCGAAACACTCACATCAGAAACGAATGATAACGTTACAATGTTGACATGATCATTTCGGTAGTAATAAGATGAAATGGAAAGTTGTTTAATCCTACCATTTTGAAATAATAATCAATGAAAAGCAAATAAGAATGTTTTAATGTACTGCTGGTTTATATCTGTAATTGTAGAGTTCAGAGAGAAAAAATCAAGACACCAACATGCCAAAACCAAATAAAAAAAAAGTGGAACAGATAGGTTGATAGAATACAGAAAAAGATAGTCGGTTCACCCAGTTAACGCAAACGATGTTTGAAGAAGCAATAAAAAAGAAAATAGGAAAAAAAGGAATCATCAACAATTACTCTGCCAGGGAACAAAATAAGTTGAACCATATAGACCTGGAGGTCAATAACTATCTTTACACCGCAGGCCAAAGTTGACCCAATCTTTAAATTACAAGTAACATGTGATCTTTATCACACTCCAGCATAAATACGCACAGGCCCCAATGTGGCCCCAACGATGTCACATGTTCGATAAAGGAAGTTGACTGGATTCTTTAAATAAGTGAGGAAGTCACTACTACAGTAAAAAACATGGACGCCAAAGATCAGCGTCGTTTGTGACGTGGCTGTTGTGCAGAGGAAGTAGTCAGATGATGGAAAACAACTGAAGGAGGTGGAAGAGCATTCTTGCAAAAAGGAAAGTGATTGTGCTGCACACACGGATGACGTAGCTCGACCAAAGATGACGTATAAATCACAAACAGGTCGCTTCAGTCTTAGTTGAAAAGATCAGATTCCAAATGATTTCGGAGTACATCCTGATGTGGTCCAATATGATACGAAAATATTAGATTTGAAGAAGTTTGGAGTGTTTATACTGGCAAAAAATAATCAGATCTGATTTGGTGTCCAGTGTAAGTGGAGCCAATGTAAGGCACATTAGTTTTCAGAAGCCTGGCAATAATATGAAGGGTTTTCTTCTTCTTTGAATACTGAATACATCCTTTTTTATACCGCTTGTCCCTCTTGGAGTCGCAGGGGTGCTGGTGCCTTGTCCAGCTGCACTCGGGCAGAAGGCGGGGTTCACCCTGGACAAATCGCCACCTCATCACAGGGCCAACACAGATAGACAGACAACATTCACACTCACATTCACGCAGTAGGGCCCATTTAGTGTTGCCAATCAACCTATCCCCAGGTGCATGTCATGGAGGTGGTAGGAACCCACACAATCACGGGGAGAAGATGCAATTTCCACACAGAAAGACCCCGAGATCAGGAATGGAACTTAGGATCTTTTCTTTGTGAGGCACGAGCGCTAACCACTGCTTGACCGTGCTGCCACTAAATACTGAACCCACATGGGTTCTTATTTTTAACTAATATTAGCAGTTTTCTCCAAAAATTAATTATATCATTAACCACAAACCATAAGTCATTAATGGTTAACTCTGAAATCAATCTGATCATTGTTAGAAAGAAAGATTGCATGTCGATTTAGATTTCATCTATTAAAGTAAGAAAATTTGTTAAAAACATATAGTTTTTATGGATTTTATTGTTAAACTTTTCTAAATATTATTTACACAAGGTAAGTAAGCATGATATTAACAGAGTGACATAACATGTTATATTCATATTTGAAGGCTATGATTCGATAGTGACAGACATTCCCAAATATTCTGAAAATACAAAATACAAGTTGACTGTTCTTTCTACAGAAATGTGTACTTCAGATATCCATCCATCCATTTTCTACCGCTTGTTCCCTTTTGAGGTCGCGGGGGGCGCTGGCGCCTATCTCAGCTACAATCGGGCGGAAGGCGGGGTACACCCTGGACAAGTCGCCACCTCATCGCAGGGCCAACACAGATAGACAGACAACATTCACACTCACATTCACACACAAGGGCCAAATTAGTGTTGCCAATCAACCTATCCCCAGGTGCATGTCTTTGGAAGTGGGAGGAAGCCGGAGTACCCGGAGGGAACCCACGCATTCACGGGGAGAACATGCAAACTCCACACAGAAAGATCCCGAGCCTGGATTTGAACCCAGGACTGCAGGACCTTCGTATTGTGAGGCAGACGCACTAACCCCTCTGCCACCTTCAGATATTATATATACATATAGGGACAAAGTTTTGAGAATACAACTTACAAAATGTTTAATATTTCCAACCGCACTTTGAACCAATTCAGTAGAATGGCACATATATATTCCTTTGTAATGAGTGAAACTAATAAAAATGTATCACATCCGTACCGCATACAGTGGTCAGAAGTTTAGATCTGCAAACATAGTTTCCGCAAGGCTGGTGTGTGGGTGCCGAGAGTTTAAAAAATATATATTTTTACAAATGCACACGTTAAAAGTGCAAATGTAATGTTGATGATGTGCATTTCGTATAGATAAAAATAATGAGTCATATAGCAAGCAGAATTATTTGTATACAACTATTTAAAACATGTTGAGGCTAAAGTGCGTTTTTATCCAATTACCAGATTAATCGAACAGACTTATTGATAGATTACTCAATTACCTAAATAATGACTTCTACTCTCACGTTTCTTAAACTTTTCCGAAGTCAAAATGCCCGACTCTTTCAGAACATTTAGCAGTCTCTGTACTTGTACTGAGTGTTGTCATGTGTTGTCATGCTGGGTACTGACATGCTAACAGTTACCAATTTTGAAGGTATAAAAACAAGTTATATTGTTCTTTTCATAGTATGGAAAATTGTGGAAATATACTTAATTTCTCAGAATATTACACTTTATCCAAGTATTCAAAATGGAGGGATATGTGTTCTGAGTGTTAACAGATTTTTTTTTGCAAAAAACCCCCAAAACAAAACAAAAAAAACTCAATAGTTCACCGAGACATATTTTCTTGTTACACGCCTAAACTGATTTTGTAGAAATTGCTATAAACTGAAATCAATTTCAGAATCAGAATAATTTTTTTATTGCCATTGTTTGAGAACAGGTTCACAAATTAGGAATTTTTCCTGGTGCAATCGTGCAACATGAAACACATATAACACAGAATAGGTAATAAAATGAGCTGTAACTGAACTATCAAATCTTGTCATTGTTCATGTGTCTGATGGCCAAGGGGAAAAAACTGTTCAGGCTGCGGGAGGTGTGTGTTTGGATGGACCGTAGTCTCCTGCCTGAGGTTAGAGGGGAGAATAGTTTGTGTCCAGGGTGAGAAGAGTCAACTGTGATCCGACTCACACGCAACCTGGTCCTGGAGAACAGATCCTGGAGGGATGGGAACTTTCAGCCAATAACCTTCTCAGCAGCACATACGGTGCGCAGCAGTCGATGCTTGTTCCGGACTGTGGCGCCGGGGAACCACACGGTGATGGAGGAGGTGAGGATGGACTCGATGATGGCTGAGTAGACCTGCATCAGCATCTCGGTCGGCACCTTAAGTTTCCTCAGCTGCCGAAGGAAGTACATGCTCTGCTGGGCCTTCTTGATGAGGGAGATGATGGTCGGCTCCCACTTGAGGTCCTGGGTGATTGTGGTGCCCAAGAAACGGAAGGCGTCCACGATGGAGACGGGGGTGGGAGAGTCAGTCAGGGTGAGGGGGGATGGTGGGGCTGCGACTTTTGTGAAGTCCATGATCATCTCCACTGTTTTTTGGGTGTTCAGCTCCAGGTTGTTGAGGTTGCACTAGGACGCCAACCGGTCCACCTCTCTCCTGTAAGACTTACTCGTCGCCATCCGGGATGAGCCCAATGAGAGTAGTGTCGTCCGCAAACTTGAGCAGCTTTGTGGACTGATGACTGGAGTTGCAGCGGTTTGTATACAGGCAGAAGAGCCAGGGGGAAAGTAAACAGCCCTGAGAAGTACAAGTATTTGTGGTTCGACTGTCCGAGACAATCTTTCCCAGCCATAGTGCTGTCTTCGGTCCATCAGGAAGTCATTGATCCAACTGCAGAGGGAGTCGGGCACACTGAGCTGGTAGGGCTTATCTCGTAGCATTCCAGGGAGGATGGTGTTGAAGGCAGAGCTGAAGTCCACAAACAGGATCCTGGCGCAGGTTCCTGGGGAGTCCAGATGCTCCAGGATAAAGTGGAGGGCCAAGTTCACTGCATCATCCACAGACCTGTTGGCTCTGTAGGCAAACTGCAGTGGGTCCAGGAGGGGGGGTTGTCCTTAAGTGGGGAAGGACCAAGCGAAGGACTTCATGACCACAGACGTCAGCGCCACCGGCCTGTGTCATTAAGTCCTGTGATCCGTGGTTTCTTGGGGTTTGGGACGATGGTGGAGGTCTTGAAGCGGGACGGTAGGCGGCAAAGCTCCAGAGGTGTTAAAAATGTCAGTGAAGACATGCAGGAGCCAGCTGATCCGTGCAGTGTCTAAGGGTGGAGGGGGAGACACCATCCGGCCCGAGGGGCCTTCCGCGTGTTCAGTTTCAAGAACTGCCGGCATACATCCTCCTCTCGGATGGAGAGGGCCTTTGATGAAGTGCTTTGATGTTCTTGGAGTCCTTTAAGTCCTTTAATGAAGTGCTGGCGGAGCTTGGGTGTGAACCAAAGCTTGTCGTTGTTATAACAAGCCCTGGTGTGCGTTGGAATGATGGATACCTGCATGAACTGTATGTATGAGGTCACAGTGTCCGTATACTCGTCCAGATTGTCCGTGGCTGCTCCAATTGCCTCCCAGTCTGTCTTCTCCAAACATACGTGCAGCTCCCCCACAGCCACAGCGGTGTACTTCAACATTGACATTTCACATTAAGAATTTTGCACAAGCCTGCTGGCCATGTCCAGTCATACTTGCCAACCCTCCCGATTTTCCCGGGAGACTCCCGAGTTTCAGTGCCCCTGCCAAAAATCTCCTGGGGCAACCATTCTCCCGAATTTCTCCTGATTTCCACCCGTATAACAATATTGGGGGCATGCCTTAAAGGCACCGCCTTTAACGTCCTTTCTCACCTGAAAAGGAGACTATATTTTATGTCTCTGTTATCCATAGGTTAATCTATAACCCATTAAGTATGCAGGCATGGAGCTATTTCTCAGCGTGTTTATTCCATACACTAACACATAACATCTAGATTCCCATCATGCATTGCTTCATAACTACGGCAAGTAGTAATGTCAAAAAACATAACAGAGACGAATGTGCAGAAAGAGAGACATGAGGACGAGTAAGAAGAAGTAGTCTTTCAAGTTCCCAAAAGATTGGAAAAAATAATTTCAGTTCATCCAGGACAGCTCGAAGGGGAAGGGGTATGCTGGCTGCAAATTTTGTACATCAGTCTTCTCCATTGAACATGGTGGCCGAACAGATATACTCATTCATGAAAGGATTTACACACACACACACACACACACACACACACACACACACACACACACACACACACACACACACGCACACACACACACACACACACACACACACACATTCATTTTGGGGTTGCGTATATATATATATATATATATATATATATATATATATATATATATATATATATATATATATATGAATTTAGAGGTTTCAAATAAATAAATGGGTTGTACTTGTATAGCGCTTTTCTACCTTCAAGGTACTCAAAGCGCTTTGACACTACTTCCACATTTACCCATTCACACACACATTCACACACTGATGGAGGGAGCTGCCATGCAAGGCGCCAACCAGCACCCATCAGGAGCAAGGGTGAAGTGTCTTGCTCAAGGACACAACGGACGTGACAAGGTTGGTTCTAGGTGGGATTTGAACCAGTGACCCTCGGGTTGCGCAAGGTTGGCAAGTAATTACTTGTAAAACGCACTGGACACTTAAGTGTCCAGTGCGTTTTACAAGTAGAGATAGGCTCCAGCACCACGCGGCCCCCGAAAGGGACAAGCGGTATAAAAAGGGATGGACAGTATTATTGTTTTTAATACAATTTTACGTAAAAAAAATGTTTAGTTAATGCATGAAGTAAGTCGTATTGAATAAGTTAAAAATAAGATGTATCACTTGTCGCCCTGCGATGAGGGGGAAACTTGTCCAGGGTGTACTCCGCCGTCCGCCCGATTGTAGCTGAGATAGACACCAGCAACCCCCGCGACCCCAAAGGGAAAAAATGGATGGATGGATAGTATCACTTGTGAACGCCTTCCCACATGAGGATCCACAACAGTTAGGGAGCGTCCTGCTGCGATGACCGGAGCCCCGCCCCTCATTGTTGGCTCGACCAATGGAAAGCCGCCGAGAGGCACCTACACAGCTACACGGCAACAGTGAGTGAGTGGCGAGCCGCATCGTCTCCTCGGTGGTTTAATCAGGATGGGAGCTGGCGAGGAAATCCGTTTGTTCAACATAAAGTCAGCCTTGCGAACAAGTTAACCCTAAGGAAGGCTGGCGAAGACAGGAAAGGCTCAGAAGCGGTCATTTCCCTTGGCTGGTGGTGGGAGTGACACTACATTGTGAAGACGAGCTAGCTATTTAAAGCTAAGCAGGACTTCCGGTAAGATTGTCATAGTTTTAGCACAGCAGAGGGCAGATGTGTCTAGTTGACCCTCGACTGTGTTTTGATTTTCATTCGATTGAATTTTGAAACCTTAGTTACAACTTGTGTTGATCCTAAATGATTTACCACATCGTTTTTGTAGATAATTGTTAAACACGATGAGTTTACTTTGAAAACAGCTGTATTGTATTTCCGGTCGGAGCACTAGTTGCAGCAGCTGCCTTGACAGACTGGAGGCGAGGCGAAGTTCCTAAAAGAAGAACACTTAAAACAATTTAGCAGCAGCAAGCACACATCAAATAGATGCAAACTACTTAAATATTCTCTATTTTTTTACAAACACATGGTTTCATTTGTTTTAACGAGAGCTAACGTCGGTGGACGATGCAAATTAACGTTGTTGGGTGAGGATGTTTCCCCTTGCCGCAAGGTGTATTTTTTAATACATTTAAACACGAATACATACTGTCAATGCTGTGATTTTAATAAAAAAGAAAGGTGCGAATTTGCCAAACTTTGTATTAGAGTGAGTGGAACGACGTCAATTTTTTGTTACTTTTGACGTCATGGTTGATGGTGAGACGTACTCGTGTTTGAGAGAACTACACATTTTGAGGATTTGTCGATCTTCTTGTATTTTTAAGTCCCCCCCGGAGAAAGAAAAAGTAGATTTGTTGTTGACATGTGCAACTGTTGTGTAGTTTTTGGTGTTGTTGATAAGTTTTCTTCTTTTGTTCTTGTCAGGTTTCAGCCATGACCATCAGCATGCACTGAACACCAACACAAGGGGGATGCTCTTGTAGTCCTTTTTGACTCCCGCCTCGGCCCGGTGTCCCCCTCCTCCTCCTGGGACCAATGACTGGACCCAACTCCCCGAGCCGGACTAGCAACGGCCCGGCCAAGCTGAGTAGGCTTGGCCGCTCCAAGAGCACCAGCGCTCACTGCCTGCTCCGCCACAGCGCCCAGGAGGAGTCGAGCGCCTCCATCCCCAACAACGGGTCTCGCTCGCCAGCCGAGGAGGAAGAGAAGGACGGAGGGGTCTTCTTCTACGTCAACCGGGCCGGGTTTCCCATTGAGGGCGGTACCTGGGATAGGATGTGGACCCATGTGGCCGCTGTGCACCCTGAGGGCCAGGAGATGGTAGACAAGATACGCAACGCCGCATATCTCCCTAAAGTAAGAAGCTTTGATTGTCTCGTTTTGTCTAACACTCACTCTCTCACCCACTCACCACGTCCAAGAATGCCTACTGCATGTCTCACAAGATGGATGCTGCAGCGTGGTGGCTCAGGTTTCTGCCCCCAGAGGCTGCGTATACGATGTCAAACACCACGGAGCGCATAAGTGTTTCTACTGGACTGACTTGTGTCACGCCAAACTAATAAAAGCGTTAGTCGTCATAGATTGTGCACATAAGGAATTGCAGTGCTGGCGAGGGAAGAATGTAGACAAACGGTGCTTGTTTCTTCAGAATGTCTCTCGTTCCAGTGAGGAACACGAACACAACAACACCAACACTTGGAATTAGGCTATGTCCTCACGCATATTTTAGTAAGTCATATTTTAAGGGTTTTTGTTCACTCACAGACACAGATTTTTGTCTTTTGTAAATCACCAGGGCCAGATGGAAAATTTCTGAAAAATTACTGCTTTTGTGTTTGAATGGGTAAAACTGATCTTTTTGTATGCTGTCATAAATAATCTGTGCTATTCTTTCACATATTTAAATCTAATTGACCAACAAATGATGGTGTTGTTTTACAGGTTAATTCATTTAATGAAGTATTAGACTTGCAAATCATGAGGCGTTAAAAATACTAAACTATTACAAAGATATCATGCACATCATTCAATATACTAGGTACTTGGGGTGTCCCTATAAAACTTTTACACTTCCAATGTGTTACTGATAGTGGCGCTTTTATTACTGGCTGATACCGATTTTCATCAGACACAATATCAGCAAAAATCATATTACATGATTGCATTATTTTGCAGTGTGAAATGTTAAAAAAGGTTTGATTATTCAATCAGAATAATGGTAGGTACGAAAAACACTAACCCTTGTATTTACTGTGTGGACTTGTGCTGTTTTTAAATTAAAGCGGAGCGATAATTATTTTTTTGGCAGCACCTTGTGGCCACAATAGGTCATTAAAGTTAAGCTCATGTTACACAGTAAGGTAAATGATGAGGCAATGTTTGTTACTGAATACTTTCTAGTACGTTTCTGCCTGAGGAGAATTTGTATGTGTAAGTAATTACATATGTACTTATATATGTAATTTAGCAACTATAATTATTTGATACTTGTTAGGGATGTCATGGTATGAAATTTTCTTATCACTGTTATTGTGACCAAAATGATCATGGTTATCATTATCGCAGAATTTTTAAATATGATATGATCATCATTTTTAAAAAGTACTTACATTGAAATATTTTCACCAAGTTTTATTTAAAAAAACACAACACGTTCAAAATGATTTCATGGACCTTTTGTAGAAATTGAATGTGCAAATAAAAGCAACAAAAGTATTATACAAAAAGTGATATGGTAGAAAAAACACATAAATAAATTAAATAAATGTGAAATTTTGTCCAAGATAGCACTTTAGGAACGTAAAAGAGACAAAAAAATGAAAACACATGTAAGAATTTTGCAATGTGGCACCTTAAAACTTAACCTTACTTTTTGTCCATTTAGATAAAAGTACTGTTCATGTAGGAGATCTGGTTGTATACATAGGGCTGCACGATTATGGCGAAAATAATAAATATAATTTTTTTCAATATTGATTTCATGATTATTATTTGTTGGGTAAAGCAGAGTTGGAATGGGGGTTGAACGCAATGCCATTATGTAATTTCTAATGTCTAATAAAAAGGTTACAGATAAAATCAATCCATATATTTAAAGACATGTATTTGTTATTTTTTGTTCATTCATAAAATTAACGTGTCAGCTTTTTCCAATTACCTAAAGCCTTTATCTTAATTTTTATATTTTGATAGTGGCATTTTTCATGTTATATACATTTATATGTACATGTACATGCTGTATCGGGACAGATTCATTAAGAGTTTAAGCACAAATATGTCGTATAGGAAATAACTATACACAATAAAGCATTAACAAAATGCTATGTCACATGAATGCCTTTTAAAGTAATATAATACATTTGTGACATGAAAAAAACCCTGCACGTAATGTAACAAAAAACATGATGTTTACTTTTTGATATCAATATAAAACACAGAGCAGTTTAGCTATTAAAGATAAAGTCAAATAAACAAGCTTATTTCTTCAACAACACCAAGTGGTTCAGTACAACAGGAGTAATACTTAATATCAAATACACAATTTTCACAGCCTGCATTTAATTCAATGAGATGACAAAACATTTAGCTAGTATTGATGATATTGGTAGACTGTTAAAGTTTGCAATTAAATAATGGACGAGAGATCCTCCCAGTAATCAAACTAAAGACTTTATAAACAAATTGTGACAACGTTCTCGACACATCGCCTGCTGAATGTTTCCTTACGTCATTAACTCAGTCACAGCAGCTGATGACACAATTGACAAAATGAAAGCAACATCAAATAGTTTTCTCCTTTGCTGTATAGTTTTAGTGTGAGACAAATGAGTCTGTCTCCAGTTTTGTCCACACCTGTTGTCATCTAAAAGAGCAGTGCACAATTAAACAGACACCAATACTTTATGGAAATTAAGCAAGGGAAAAAGGTTGAACCAAGCGCTCCTCTCTGTTACCTCCAAGGGGAAATTGCCGCAGTCAAAGTCTGTGTAATTGTGTTTCGCCATGTTTTTTCAAGTAATACGACACTAGTGCGTATGCGCCAGCGATGCTGTGGCTCCATTTCCTGGAAGTAAGCAGTGTTACCTAAAATGCATTAATAAATGATGGTTTACGGTGGCACGGGTTTGTGCATGTGCCTCACAATACGAAGGTCAATCCCGGGCCTGGGATCTTTCTGTGTGGAGTTTGCATGATCTCCCCGTGACTGTGTGAGTTCCCTACTGGTACTCTGGCTTCCTCCCACCTCCAAAGACAAACACCTGGGGATAGGTTGATTGGCAGCACTAAATTGGCCCTATTGTATAAATGTGAGTGTGAATGTTGTCTATCTGTGTTGGCTCTGTGATGAGGGGGCGACTTGTCCAGGGTGTACCCTGCCTTCCGCCCGAATGCAGCTGAGATAGGCTCAGCATCCCCAGCGACCCTGAATGGGACAAGCGGTAGAAATTGAAGGATGGATGGATGGGTTTTTCGGTAATTAAAAGTTTTAACGGTATTACTAACCGTCTGGAATTTACCGCAGTTTATCATTATACCGTTTACCGTGACATCCCTAATACTTGTTTATATTGACAAGTGTGCTGTTTTAGACTGCAATATTGTTCAATTAAAAACATTTGTTAGATATTTCTAACTTGTGTGCAATGGTGTGCTTAGCTGTTGTGTAGCGGCTAGCTCCTAATATCCTGTAGCCTACCATGTTTACCTTTTTGTAAAAGACTTGACTAAAATACAAGAAAAGACCAACCTTGTGTGCTTATTGGGTACATTTAGATATTAACAGGCTTTCCAAATTTGCACAAGTAAGCACACGGAAAGACTGCTTGTATCGGCTATTATATCACATTTTACATGCAAGCCGATGCTGATGCTTGTTTTTTTTTCTTGTATCGGATTGATGTCAAATATCAATTCTGGCTCTGGAGTCTGGCCATCCCTAATATTGTGAAGAAGCAGAGTTACAATGTTTTCAAATTGCGGATTTGTAACAAGTATTTTCACACACAGTTCAATTATGTGTTTTTGCACAAGGGTGAAAGTATGGGAAGCACTGCTACGTTGGTGAACACAGACATGATTATGCTACGACGTCAACTTGCTTTTTCAAGCTACTGATTGGACAAACTGAGCATGGCAGCTGATGAAAGTGTTTTTACGTAGACGTATACTTTTTTAAAAACCCCACTATGTGAATGGAGTAATTTTTTAAAACACTGTACTGAAGATTAAACACTAGTGAAGATAAGGTGCCTTTTTGAAATTATTATTGTTTGCGAGTCCTGTTCTCTCTAATGTTCCAGTCCAGTAGACATGTTTATTACTGCCCTACTGACCCTAATGTTCCTCTAGAACCTCTACTGTAGAACATGTGAGCATCCCAACCTCACACAGCGGTGTTGTCGTGTCTCTGTCTGCATGACCTTGGTAGCCGAACACGAATAATCCCTCTAATACAATCTGGGTAACGGATAATCTCTGAATGCCAACTGGACTTTTAATGGGGAACACACACACAAATGCATACACACACCGGCCAGAAGAACAAGGCAGGAAAAACATACTCATGACACACGTCGCTTTATTAGGCACATGATCTAGCTATTCTGCAATGGATTCTACTGTTCAATAACGTCCTTGTAGTCACTATTTGAGGTGCGGGAAGAGGAGGAGAGGAAGGATGGGAGAAAAGGAAGAGGGTGGAAAAACAGGAAGGGATGCAGTTTAATTGCTGGTTCATACTGGAGGGGCTGATGCAGCTGCAAAGGAAGTGTTAAACCAAACAATGAGTGTGTGTGTGTGTGCGTACCACATTTCACAGCTATACATTTTGTTTACTGAAGCAAAGCATTTCTTTATATGTTTGTGGTCTCAATAAAGTCTAGTCAGTACGAAGTGGCTATCACTTTTGTGACTCCTCTCGACCTCCATCTTGTTCAGTTAGTTTGAATGCCGAATGCTTAGCGTTGCACTCGAGAAGACACCTGTGAAGTCCAACATCACAACGTCGCGACCGATATTGTAAATTGTACAGTGCATTTTAAAAAGAAACCTTCTTGAATGAAGGTTCTGTTGTACAATGAGCACAGTACAGTCATGGTGGCGCTGACCTGATGCCATTAGAGAAACAGATGACGATGAAAGTAAGGGATTGCTACTCTTCTCACTGACTGACACAGCTGGAAGCAGCTTTGGCCCACACATGTGATCGTGCATGTGAGCCAGATGACGTGTCCTGTAAGAACGATTACTTACTGGATGTTACTGAACTCCTTTAATCGATTGTCTGTGCTTATTCTGGGTATTTGGGTGCTGTAAAATCAACATTGGTGTTAGTTTGTTTGTGCTGTGTGAACATAAGGTACAGGAAGTGATACATGTACTACAGTGGAGTACACTGCCTGCAGACACATTCACACACATACTGTAGATGCATGACTAAGCCAAATCGGTGACCTCTGGTTATGACTTTAAGTTCTACAAACAGCTGCAGGAGTCTGTCAGTGTGACAAATGCGGAATGTATCAGCACAACTTGTCATATTGATGACCATGTTTGTTGTATTTTAAAACTGCAAACTTGGGCTCTTCAAAGCTTGTATTAGTTTGCGGATGACAAACCAGAAGAGCATTTACCATGAATTGATTAACGTGGACCCCGACTTAAACAAGTTGAAAAACTTATTCGGGAGTTACCATTTAGTGGTCAATTGAACGGAATATGTACTGAACTGTGCAATCTACTAATAAAAGTATCAATCAATCAATCAAACTTAGAGAGCACAGACCTCCACCAGGCCTTATCTACAGATAGTAAAAAACGTAATGAACCCAGACGGTTATCCGTATTAGCCCACAAAATGTAATGACTTGTTCTTTATCCCATTTATGACATTTCCTGAAAGCTTCATCAAATGTGCTTGTAACTTTTTTTAGCTATCTATAGCGGAAGGAAGTAAACGGAGTGAAGTATGTTGTCAGCCATCCGCTGTCTGTGTGAGCGGAGGGAGTTGGGGCTGCAAACATACACAGAAGTTGATGCTTGTAAAGTAACTAAGTGATCCTGATTAGCACCAAAATATTAAAATGTGTTCCTTATCCTGTTTGGGACATTTCCTGGAAGTTTAATCAAAATCCCATGGCTTTTTGAGTCATTTTGACAACTAAGTAACTCACTAACTGGGGATGTGTAGTCATGCTAGGCAGGTATGGTAGAGCTTCCCTCCCTTTGATAAAAAAACCCTGAATAATAAAGCCATGAAGTAAATAATTCTATTGTTTGTCCATTAGGCTGTTATAAATTGATTTTCTGTATGATTAAAATCGTTTTTTTTAAAAACAATATTTACTTCAGTAGAAATCACTGTCCGTGTGAAAGCTGAAAAGTCTAAGGGCTTGGCTTGCTGGCTGGTTTACTTGTCACAATGTCGCCAAAATAATTTTTATAGAGACATTATTACACCCTGAATTACTAGTTTGTACATTAAGAACAGATCTGGGCAAATTACAGACCGATAAGATTTTCAATCCTTTCCAAAATAATCTTTTTTTTTAACTTTAACGTCAAAACTGTAGCTGCCATTATGATCTGCAGTGCTGTTTTTAACTTACTGTGAGTCTTGGACTATAGAAAGTATTATGCACTAAATATTTAGCGAAATCTTGGGGGGGGGGGGAATGTATATGTATGTATATATATATACACACACACACACATATATATATATATATATATATTATATATATATATATATATATATATATATATATATATATATATATATATATATATATACATACATACACACATGTATATATACACACATATATATAATATACATAAACACTCACATATATACGTGTATATATACTCTGTATATATATACACACACACACACACACACACACACACACACACACACACACGCACACACAAAAGCAGTGAAGTTGGCCCGTTGTTTAAATAAAAACAGAATACAATGATTTGCAAATCCTTTTCAACATATATTCAATTGAATAGACTACAAAGACAAGATACTTAAAGGCCTATTGAAACCCACTACTACCGACCACGCAGTCTGATAGTTTATATATCAATGATGAAATATTAACATTATAACACATGCCAATACGGCCTTTTTAGTTTACTAAATTGCAATTTTAAGTTTCCCGCGAAGTGTCCTGTTGAAAACGTTGCGGCATGATGACGTGTATGATGACGCGTGCGTTTGACGTTAACGGTTGTAGCGGACATTTTTTTCCAGCCCGATCGAAGCTATAAGTAGTCTGCTTTAACCGCATAATTACACAGTATTCAGGACATCTGTGTTGCTGAATCTTTTGCAATTTGTTCAATTAATAATGGAGAAGTCAAAGTAGAAAGATGAAGTTGGGAAGCGTTGTATTGCGGCCGCCTTTAGCCACACAAACACAGCCGGTGTTTCCTTGTTTAAAATTCCTGAAGTTGAATTTTACTATGGAACAGAGCGGTCAAGCGGACATGGTTCCCGACCACATATCAACTGGCAGGTTTCTGTGAGAAAATTGTGGTAATAAGTCGGCTCTTACCGTAGTTATGAGCGGAGCTTGCGTCCTCCTGCAGCTGCGGACTATCACCTCCTCCCACCGGAGACACTGCCGGTCACCACACCCGTGGCCACACCCTTCCGACTTTCAGGTACCACTAAATCTGTCCCGTTTGTAAATCTGATTTCATGTTTTGTTTTGTGTTCTAGACTCTTGTTCTGTTTTTTCACTTCCTGGTTTGTTTTTGTTGCCATGACAACTCATTGCTTTTCACCTTGCCCTCCTAGTCATGCCCATGCCCTCAGTCCCGCACCTGTTCCTAATTATTCACAGCCACTATTTAAGTCAATTTCTTTCTGTCCATCAGTCTGGGAACACTCTGTCAAGCTTGGACATGGATGGTGTGTGCTCCTTCAACGCAGCGAGATTACAGGACGAGTCAGGCGTGAATTCAGGTACATAGTTTTAATTTTATTAATACTCAAAATACAAAAAAAAAGGCAAACCAAGGACAAACAAAAGATACTATCAAAGACATAAATACAAACAAAAACTTACTTGGCGTGGATGATTCAAAAAGCATGGCATGAAGTATGTAAGGCAATGAAAGTTAGAACGGCATGGGTAACTTTCATTACCCATGCCGTTCTAACTTTCATTGCGTTAGAACGGCATGGGTAACTTTCATTACCCATGCCGTTCTAACTTTCATTGCCCATGCCGTTCTAACTTTCATTGCCTTACATACTTCATGCCATGCTTTTTTAATCATCCACGCCAAGTAAGAATTTGTTTGTATTTATGTCTTTGATAGTATCTTTTGTTTGTTTGTAGATAGTATTGCCATTGTGCTGTTTTTGTTCTAAGTTATAGTATAGATTTTTATCTGCCACAGAGCGCGTCCTTGGTTTGCCTTTTTTTTTGTATTTTGAGTATTAATAAAATTAAAACTATGTACCTGAATTCACGCCTGGCTCGTCCTGTAATCCCGCTGCGTCGAAGGAGCACACACCATCCATGTCCAAGCTTGACAGTGTTCCCAGACTGATGGACAGAAAGAAATTGACTTAAATAGTGGCTGTGAATAATTAGGAACAGGTGCGGGACTGAGGGCATGGGTGTGACTAGGAGGGCAAGGTGAAAAGCAATGAGTTGTCATGGTAACAAAAACAAACAAGGAAGTGAAAAAACAGAACAAGATTCTAGAACACAAAACAAAACATGAAATCAGATTTACAAACGTGACAAAATCTCACTAAAACTCTAGTAACACAATAAGCAGATAAGAGATTTTCCAGAATTATCCGAGTAAATGTGTCTAATAACATCTGAATCGCTCTCACTGCCCTCGCCTTTTTTTTTTAACTTTTTTTTTTTCTTTTTTCTAGTCCTTCACTTTCACTATCCTCATCCACGAATATTTCATCCTCACTCAAATTAATAGGAAAATTGTCGCTTTCTCGGTCCGAATCGCTCTAGCTGCTGGTGGCTATGATTGTAAACAATGTGAGGATGTTAGGAGCTCTACGACCAGTGACGTCACGCGCACATTGTCTGCTACTTCCGGTAAAGGCAAGGCTTTTTTATTAGCGACCAAAAGTTGCGAACTTTATCGTCGATGTTCTTTACTAAATCCTTTCAGCGAAAATATGGCAATATCACGAAATGATCAAGTATGACACAGAATGGACCTGCTATCCCCGTTTAAATAAGAAAATCTAATTTCAGTAGGCCTTTAACATTCAAACTTGAACATTTTGTAATTTTTTGCAAATATTAGCTCATTTGGAATTTGGTACCTGCAATATGTTTCAAAAAAGCTGGCACAAGTGACCAAAAAGACTGCAGAAGTTGAGGAATACTCATCAAACTCTTATTTGGGACATCCAACAAGTGAACAGGCTAATTGGGAACAGGTGGGTGCCAAGTTTGGGTATAAAAGCAGCTTCCATGAAATGCTCAGTCATTCGCAAACACGAACGGGGCAAGGGTCATCACTTTGTGAACAAATGGCTGAACAAATTGTTTAAGAACAACACAGAACAACATCAGCTATTGGAAGGAATTCAGGGATTTCACCATCTACTGTCTGTAATATCATCAAAAGGTTCAGAGAATCTGGAGAAATCACTGCAAGTAAGCAGCAAGGCTGAAAACCAACATTTAATGGCCGTGACCTTCGATCCCTCAGGTGGTAATGCACCAAAAACCGACATCAGTGTGTAAAGGATATCACCATATGTGCTCAGGACCACTTCAGAAAAACACTGAACGGATCTACTGAAAATGGGACCAAACCTGCTGGGTCAAATGTATACATACAGCAACATACATTATCAATTTTGGTGATGTAGAAAAGTCAAAACAATCTAATCAAATTAGCTTCATGGCATGACCTCTTAACTTAATGTGAGTAATTATGATTGACGACACCTGTTGACTTCTCTAAACCCATTTAAATAAGGCTCATGTGATGCAGTTATTAGACTCGGTTACAAACGCGACAATGGGAAAGTCAAAGGAACACAGCACAGATCTGAAAAAAGGTATAATTGACTTGAACAAGCCAGGAAAGTCACTTGGAGCCATTTCAATGCAGCTTAAGGTCCCAAGAGCATCTGTGCAGACAATTGTTTGTAATTTTTAAAGTGCATGGCACAGTTTCCCCACTGCCATGATCAGGAAAACGCAAGCTATCACCTGTTGCTGAGAGAAAGTTAGTCAGAATGATCAAGAGTCAACCGAGAACCACCAAAAAGCAGGTCTGCAATGAATTGGAAGATGTTGGAACACAGGTGTCATTGTCCACATTCAAGCGTGTTTTGCATCGCCATGCACTCCGAGGATACCATGCAAAAAGGAACCCCTTACTTCAGAAGCGACACTTGAAGGCTCGTCTAAAGTTTGATGCTGATCTGATGGACAAAGATCATAATCAGAATACCTTTATTGTCATTGCATGGGAACAACAAAATTGAACAGCAATCCAGTTCAGTGCTTTTAAAACAACCTACATAAAATACTCTTAAGACAACAAACAACAATAAAAATTAAAACAACGTAATAAACATTTTGAAAACATTGCACTGCAGACTTCTATCAGAGTTAAGCAAGTAAAAAAAGTGTTGAGTGTTCAGGTAAGTGCAGAGTTTAGGGCAATAACAGCTCTAAAATAGAAACTGTTTTTTGGGTCTATTTGTCCTTGCTTTGATGGTCTTATAGCGCCTCCTGATGGCAAGAGTTCAAGCCAGTGGTGACCTGGGTGGGATGAGTCCCTGATGATGCTGTTTGTTTTCCTGCTGCAGTATCTCTTATACAGGTCCTCTAGGGATGTAAGAGGACATGCAGTGATCCTCTGGGCTGTGTTTATGACACCCTGTAATTTCTTTCTCTCTGCCACCGTGCAGCTAGAAAACCATGCATATACCGTAGGTCAGTATTGACTCAACGGAGCAGCAATAGAATGACAGGAGCAGGTTATCACCCAGATCTATTTTCCTCAGCCTTCTCAGAAAATGCAGTCTCTGCTGACCCTTTTTCTGGAGTGCAGTGGTTTTGCTTTTCCAAGTCATGTTGCTTGAAATGTTCATGCCCAGGAACTTGCACTCTGAGACCCTTTGACCTCCTCTCCCATGATGTAGATGGGCTGGATGGGCTCAGCGATTTTTTTTCCTGAAATCAACAATTAGCTCCTTGGTCTTTGGGGTTTAGAATGAGGGTGTTTTTCGCATAGTGGTCGTACAGTGCCTTCACTTCTTCTCTATAGACAGTCTCGTCCCCTTCTGTTATGAGCCCAACCATTGTAGTATCATCCGCAGGTTTGACTGATGGAATTGCTCGGATGGATGGGAATAGTCATAGCTGTAAAGACTGAAGAGCAAAGGGCTCAAAACACAGCTCTGTGGGGCACTGGTGCTGATGCTGAGTGTTGTGGAAAGATGGTGTCCAACCATCACTCTCTGAGGGCGGTCTGAAAGAAAGTCCTTGATCCAGTAAAAGATCTGTTGAGACAGGCCTAACTCCAGCAGCTTGGGAATCAGTGTGCTTCACGGAATCATGTTATAGGCTCTACTGAAGTCAATGAAGAGCAGCCTGACATAGCTCCTTTTCTTTTCCAGATGTGTAAGTGTGGAATGGAGAACTGTTTCCATGGCAAAGATCGTTTTGCTCTTAATGCAAACTAGTGAGGGTCGAGTGTAGGTGGTATGATAGCGGTGATATGGCTTTGGACAGGTTTCTCAAAACACTTCATGTTGTTTGGTGTAAGAGCTACTGGCCGGGAGTCATTTGGGCTGCTGGCGTTTACCTTCTTTGGCAGGGGGGTTATTGTGGGGAAACTTAGGCAAGGTGGAATCACGCCCTGTGATAGGGACAGGTTGAATATTTTACTAAAGATATCAGCCAGTTGGTCCGCACAGTCTTTTAAAACCCTTCCTGTCACGCCATTTGGTTCCGCCACTTTCCTTCGGTTTACAGCTCGCAGTGTGCGGCTGACCTCCTGCACCTGCCCGTGAGGATGTCGCTGCCGTGCGCTGGTGGCTGTGTTTAGGCCTCTGGTGTCTCCACCTCAAAACGAGCGGAAAAGTGGTTTAACTCAGCGGATTAGGGGTCCCCGCTGGCTGCGGCGCGGTTGATAGCTTTGTAGTTGGTGATGTGTTGGACCCCTTGCCACATCTGCCTTGTGTTGTTGCTGCTTAAGTGACCCTCAATCTTCTGCTTGTATGTCGCTTTAGCCTTCTAATGCCTTTGTCCAAACGGATTCTCTACTCCTTGAAGAGTGCCTCGTCTCCATTTCTGAAAGCACTATTTATCTCCTTCAACAGGATTTTGACCTCTTGTCATCCAGGGTTTCTGGTTAGGGTACACCCGGACACCTGTTCACTCTGACTATGTCTACACAGTGTTTGATGTAGCCTAAACAGATGAGGTGTACATTTCCAGGTCCTGGTGTGCAAAGATGTCGTAGTCGGTGCTTTCAAAGCAGTCTTGTAACTGCTCCGTAGCTCCATCTGGCCACGTTTGAACAGTTCTTGTTTTGGAGGGAGCTTTTTTCCTGTTGTCATGAGCAAGGACATGTGATCTGAGAAGTGTGGTAGTTATATAGCCCTATAGCCCTGCTTTATGTTAGAGTAGACTTTATCCTGGGTGTTTACACCTCTGGTGGCATATTTTACATGCTGATGGAATTTGGCCAGTACTACTTTAAGCTCAGCATGGTTGAAGTCCCCCGCAATCACACGTACTCCCTCTGGATGCTTGTTAGCTGAAGGCTAATTGCGTCATACAAGTAAGTAAGTGCTGAACTAGCATTTGAGTCAGGTGATATGTACACAGCAGTTACCATGACAACAGTAAACTCCCTTGGAATGTATACGGGTCGGCACTTGACAGTCACATACTCTAGATCTGGAGAACAGTGGCTGTCAATGATAGTGGTGTTAGTGCACCAGCTGTTATTCACGTATATGCATACGCCCCCTCCTCTACCTTTCCCACAGTCGCTGTTTCTGTCCTGCCTGTGTACTGTGCGCCCTCCTAGCCCAACAGCTATGTCTGGTATAGATGAATGGAGCCAAGACTCTGTTATCGCCGTAACGCAACAGTCCTGGATGAGTCTGTTACCTGCGGTCCACAGTTTCAGCTCATCATTTTGTTGATGATGGATCTGACCATCCATCCATCCATCCACATCATCTTCCGCTTATCCGAGGTCGGGTCGCGGGGGCAGCAGCCTAAGCAGAGAAGCCCAGACTTCCCTCTCTCCAGCCACTTCGTCTAGCTCTTCCCGGGGGATCCCGAGGCGTTCCCAGGCCAACCGGGAGACATAGTCTTCCCAACGTGTCCTGGGTCTTCCCCGTGGCCTCCTACCAGCTGGACGTGCCCTAAACACCTCCCTAGGGACCAGATGCCCGAACCACCTCATCTGGCTCCTCTCGATGTGAAGGAGAAGCGGCTTTACGTTGAGCTCCTCCCGGATGGCAGAGCCTCTCACCCTATCTCTAAGGGAGAGCCCCGCCACCCGGCGGAGGAAACTCATTTCGGCCGCTTGTACCCTTGATCTTATCCTTTCGGTCATGACCCAAAGCTCATGACCATAGGTGAGGATGGGAACGTAGATCGACCGGTAAATTGAGAGCTTTGCCTTCCGGCTCAGCTCTTTCTTCACCACAACGGATCGATACAACGTCCGCATTACTGAAGACGCAGCACCGATCCGCCTGTCGATCTCACGATCCACTCTTCCCCCACTCGTGAACAAGACTCCTAGGTACTTGAACTCCTCCACTTGGGGCAGGGTCTCCTCCCCAACCCGGAGAGGGCACTCCACCCTTTTCCGGGCGAGAACCATGGACTCGGACTTGGAGGTGCTGATTCTCATTCCGGTCGCTTCACACTCTGCTGCGAACCGCTCCAGTGAGAGCTGAAGATCCCGGCCAGATGAAGCCATCAGGACTACATCATCTGCAAAAAGCAAAGACCTAATCGCGTGGCCACCAAACCAGATCCCCTCAACGCTTTGGCTGCGCCTAGAAATTCTGTCCATAAAAGTTATGAACAGAATCGGTGACACAGGACAGCCTTGGCGGAGTCCAACCCTCACTGGAAACGTGTCCGACTTACTGCCAGCAATGCGGACCAAGCTCTGACACTGGTCATACAGGGAGCGGACTGCCACAATAAGACAGTCCGGTACCCCATACTCTGAGCACTCCCCACAGGACTTCCCGAGGGACACGGTCGAATGCCTTCTCCAAGTCCACAAAGCACATGTAGACTGGTTGGGCAAACTCCCATGCACCCTCAAGAACCCTGCCGAGAGTATAGAGCTGGTCCACAGTTCCACGACCAGGACGTAAACCACACTGTTCCTCCTGAATCCGAGGTTCGACTATCCGGCGAAGCCTCCTCTCCAGTACACCTGAATAAACCTTACCGGGAAGGCTGAGGAGTGTGATCCCACGATAGTTGGAACACACCCTGCGGTCCCCCTTCTTAAAGAGAGGGACCACCACCCCGGTCTGCCAATCCAAAGGTACCGCCCCCGATGTCCACGCGATGCTGCAGAGTCTTGTTAACCAAGACAGCCCCACAGCATCCAGAGCCTTAAGGAACTCCGGGCGGATCTCATCCACCCCCGGGGCCTTGCCGCCGAGGAGCTTTTTAATTACCTCAGCAACCTCAGCCCCAGAAATAGGAGACCCCATCACAGAATCCCCAGGCACCACTTCCTCAAAGGAAGACGTGTTGGTGGGATTGAGGAGGTCTTCGAAGTATTCCCTCCACCGATCCACAACATCTGCAGTCGAAGTCAGCGGAACACCAGCCGCACCATACACGGTGTTGATAGTGCACTGCTTCCCCTTCCTGAGGCGGCGTATGGTGGTCCAGAATCGCTTCGAAGCCGTCCGGAAGTCGTTTTCCATGGCTTCCCCGAACTCTTCCCATGTCCGAGTTTTTGCCTCCGCGACCGCTAAAGCTACACACCGCTTGGCCCGTCAGTACCCGTCCACTGCCTCCGGAGTCCTATGAGCCAAAAGAACCCGATAGGACTCCTTCTTCAGCTTGACAGCATCCCTCACTGCTGGTGTCCACCAACGGGTTCTGGGATTACCGCCACGACAGGCACCAACAACCTTTCCGCCACGGCTCCAATCAGCCGCCTCGACAATAGAGGTTCGGAACATGGTCCACTCGGACTCAATGTCCCGCACCTCCCTCGTGACATGTTCAAAGTTCTCCCGGAGGTGTGAATTGAAACTCTCTCTGACAGGAGACTCTGCCAGACGTTCCCAGCAGACCCTCACAATGCGCTTGGGCCTGCCAGGTCTGTCCGGCATCCTCCTCCACCATCGCAGCCAACTCACCACCAGGTGGTGATCGGTAGAAAGCTCCGCCCCTCTCTTCACCCGAGTGTCCAGAACATGAGGCCGCAAATCCGATGACACAACTACAAAGTCGATCATGGAACTGCGGCCTAGGGTGTCCTGGTGCCAATTGCACATATGGACACTCTTATGTTTGAACATGGTGTTTGTTATGGACAATCCGTGACGAGCACAAAAGTCCAATAACAAAACACCACTCGGGTTTAGATCCGGGCGACCATTCTTCCCGATCACGCCTCTCCAGGTTTCACTGTCGTTGCCAACATGAGCGTTGAAGTCCCCTAGTAGGACAAGGGAATCACCCGGGGGAGCACTTTCCAGTACTCCCTCGAGTGTACCCAAAAAGGGTGGGTATTCTGAACTGCTGTTTGGTGCGTAAGCACAAACAACAGTCAGGACCCGTCCCCCCACCCAAAGGCGAAGGGAAGCTACCCTCTCGTCCACTGGGTTGAACTCAAACGTGCAGGCTTTGAACCGGGGGGCTACGAGAATTGCCACCCCAGCCCGTCGCCTCTCACTGCCGGCAACGCCAGAGTGGAAGAGGGTCCAGTCCCTCTCGAGAGAACTGGTTCCAGAGCCCTTGCTGTGCGTCGAGGTGAGTCCGACTATATCCAGCCGGAACTTCTCTACCTCGCGGACTAGGTCAGGCTCCTTCCCCCCCAGTGAGGTGACGTTCCACGTCCCAAGAGCTAGCTTCTGTAGCCGAGGATCGGACCGCCAAGTGCCCCGCCTTCGGCTGTCGCCCAGCTCACAATGCACCCGACCTCTATGGCCCCTCCTATGAGTGGTGAGCCCATTGGAGGGATGACCCACGTTGCCTCTTCGGGCTGTGCCCGGCCGGGCCCCATGGGGACAGGCCCGGCCACCAGGCGCTCGCCATCGTGCCCCAACTCCGGGCCTGGCTCCAGAGCGGGGCCCCGGTGACCCGCGTCCGGGCAAGGGAAATCTGAGTTCATTTTGTTGTAATTCCATAGAAGTCTTTGAGCTGCTCTTTGTCTGATCACTCACCTAGGACCTGTTTGTCTTGGGAGACCCTACCAGGGGGCATGAAAGCCCCCAGACCACATAGCTCCTAGGATCATTGGGACACGCAAACTCCTCTATCACGGTAAGGTAGCAGCTCAGAGAGGAGGATGGATCTGACATTTGAGTGAAAAATAGCAGCCACACAAACCACCGCTTCCCAGCATTTTTCACTCAGATGGATCTGACATTTGAGTGAAAAATGCTGTGAAGCGGTGGTCTGTGTGGCTGCTTTCTAAACTGCTTGGCAGCCTCGCTTTTGTCTTCCCTCCTTGCGCCGACGTCTCCTCCTGTCTGCAGGTATGACAATCCACCAAGACCAAGAGATTATGGAGGAAAGTTCTGTGGTCAGATGAAACAAAAATGTAGCTGTTTGGCGACTATACCCAAAAATATGCTTGGATGAGAAAAGGTGAGGCCTTTAATCCCAGGAACACCAACCCTACCCTCAAGCATGGTGGTGGTAGTATTATGTTCTGGGCCTGTTTTGCTGCCAATGGAACTGGTGCTTTACAGAGAGTAAATGGGACAATGAAAAAGGAGGGTTACCTCCAAATTTTTCAGGACAGCCTAAAATCATCAGCCCAGACGTTGGGTCTTGGGCACAGTTGGGTGTCCCAACAGGACAATGACCCCAAACACACATCAAAAGTGGTAAAGGAATAGCTAAATAAGGCTGGAATTAAGGTTTTAGAATGGCTTTCCCAAAGTCTTGACTCAAACCCCATTGAGAACATGTGGACAACGCTGTAGAAACAAGTCCATGTCATAAAACTAACACCTTTAGCTGAACTGTGCAAATTTTGTCAAGAGGAGTGGTCAAAAATTCAACCAGATGCTTGCCAGAAGCTTGTGGATGGCTACCAAAAGCGCCTTATTGCAGTGAAACTTGCCAAGGGACATCTGACCTAATATAAACATTGCTGTGTGTATACTTTTGACCCTGCAGATTTGGTCACATTTTCAGTAGATCCATAATAAATTCAGAAAAGAACCAAACTTCATGAATGTGTTTATAACAAACAAGTATGTGCTCCAATCACGCTATAACAAAAAAATAAGAATTGTAGAAATTATTGGAAACAGCCATGACATTATGTTCTTTACAAGTGATGTAAAATTTTGACCATATATATTTGTATGTATGTACAGTATGTGTATATATATATTAGGGGTGTAACGGTACACAAAGGTACGTACCTCGGTTTTGAGGTCACGGTTCGGTTCATTCTCGGTACAGTAAGAAAACAACAAAATATAAATTTTGGGGGGTTTTATTTACCAAATTTGTAAAAAATGGCTTGATCCTTTTAACATTGGGAACACTAATAATTCTGCCCACATTAAACTGCCTCAAGTTGTTGCTTAGATGAAATAAAATGACACAACTTTTCTTCTACAAATAAAAAGTGCAACATTAAACAGTTTCAAGTCAATTCATCATGCTTAATTCATTACATCATTAAGTAAGCCCGTAGTTGATTTTTTATTATGTAAATGTTATATTTGTATCAACATGTGATAGCAGGGACCCTGCCATTCAAAACCAGGCTGCTACATTACTAATGATTAATGTAACTATAGCTGAAAAATAGTACAATAGCAATAGGAAAGACTATTCATCCCTAAACACCATGAAATCCATGTAGGCTTTATGATGCACTTACATTATTATATACACTATCAGAGACAAACTCTTCATTTAACATAATGTCCTTTTTTTGCTGCTTCAACACACCTCAATCAACACTGTCCGTAAAACACACACACGCGCACACACACTCACACACACGCTCACACCGCAAAATGAGCTAACGTTACGCTAAAAGCTAACTAGCCTTCACCTAAAGCCAGGACTGCGAGTGAGCTGAGTTGCAGTTTGTTTCTAGAAGGTCAACAGGCTCATAGTGATGTTTAGAAAGTAGTTGACTTGGAAGTGTTTAGTATAATTTGGGGAGAGTCCGTTGCTCCCCTGCTAAAGACCTATCTGCTTGACGCTGAAGCCCTGACGACATGTCCTCTGAATACGCACTGCTGATTGGCTTGTTACCGCTATGGTTGTAACCAATCAGATGGTTGTGTGGGAGTGACAATGCAGGGTGCTGTGCAGGAGACAGAAGGAGAACGGAGCTGAGCAGCTTGTTAAGACTTTAGCATAGGCGGCTACTTCATATGTTCGTGTGGAACTCGTTCGGTACTCCTCTGCACCGAACCGGAACCTCCGTACCGAAACGGTTCAATACAAATACACGTACCGTTACACCCCTAATATATATATATATATATATATATATATATATATATATATATATATATATATATATATATATATATATATATATACAAACCCTGTTTCCATATGAGTTGGGAAATTATGTTAGATGTAACTATAAACGGAATACAATGATTTGCAAATCATTTTCAACCTATATTCAATTGAATATGCCACAGACAATATATTAGAAGTTAAAAACTTTTTTGTGTGCAAATAATCATTAACTTTAGAATTTGATGCCAGCAACACGTGACAAAGAAGTTGGGAAAAGTGGCAATAAATACTGATAAAGTTGAGGAATGCTCATCAAACACTTATTTGGAACATCCCACAGGTGTGCAGGCTAATTAGGAACAGGTGGGTGCCATGCTTGGGTATAAAAGCAGCTTCCATGAAATGCTAAGTAATTCACAAACAAGGATGGGGCGAGGTACACCAATTTGTAAGCAAATTGTCGAACAGTTTTAGAACAACATTTCTCATTGAGCTATAGCAAGGAATTTAGGGATTTTACCATCTACGGTCCGTAAAATCATCAAAAGGTTCAGAGAATCTGGAGAAATCACTGCACGTAAGCAATGATATTACGAACCTTTTGATCCCTCAGGCGGTACTGCATCAAAAACCAACATCAGTGTGTAAAGGATATCACCACTTGGGCCCAGGAACACTTAATAAAACCACTGTCAGTAACTACAGTTGGTTGCTACATCTGTAAGTGCAAGTTAAAACTCTACTATGCAAAGCGAAAGCCATTTATCAACAACACCAAGGAACGCCGCCGGCTTCGCTGGGCCCGAGCTCATCTAAGATGGACTGATGCCAAGTGGTAAAGTGTTCTGTGGTCTGACTAGTCCACATTTCAAATTATATTTGGAAACTGTGGACGTGGTGTCCTCCGGAACAAAGAGGAAAATAACCATCCGGATTGTTATAGGCGAAAAGTTCAAAAGCCAGCGTCTGTGATGGTATGGGGGTGTGTTAGTGCCCAAGGTATGGGTACCTTACACATCTGTGAAGGCACCATTAATGCTGAAAAGTACATACAGGTTTTGGAGCAACATATGCTGCCAACCAAACAACGTTATCATGGACGCCCCTGCTTTTTTCAGCAAAACAATGCCAAGCCACATGTTACAACAGCGTGGCTTCATAGTAAAAGAGTGCGGGTAGTTTCCTGGCCTGCTTGCAGTCCAGACCTGTCTCCCATCGAAAATGTGTGGCGCATGATGAAGCGTAAAATACGACAGCAGAGACCCCGGACTGCTGAACGACTAAAGCTCTACATAAAACTAAAATGGGAAAGAATTCCACTTTCAAAGTGTCAATAATTAGTTTCCTCAGTTCCCAAAAGTTTATTGGGTGTTAAAAGAAAATGTGATGTAACACAGTGGTGAACATGCCCTTTCCCAACTACTTTGGCACGTGTTGCAGCCATAAAATACAAAGTTAATTATTATTTGCAAAAAAAAGAAAGTTTATGAGTTTGAACATCAGATATCTTGTCTTTAAAGTGCATTCAATTGAATATGTGTTTAAAAGGATTTGCAAATCATTCTATTCCGTTTATATTTACATCTAACACAATTCCCCAACTCAAATGGAAACGGGGTTTATATATATATATATATATATATATATATATATATATATATATATATATATATAATGTATATATGTAGGTATATGTAGGTATATATATGTATGTATATATATATATGTATGTATATATGTATGTATATATATGTATGTATATATATATGTATGTATATATATATGTATGTATGTATGTATGTATATGTATTTGTATGTATATATATGTACGTATATATGTATGTATATATATGTGTATATACATATGTATGTATATATATATTTATATGTATGTATATATGTATATATACATATATATGTATATATCTATGTATATATGTGTATATATATATATATATATATATATATGTATTTGTATATATATATGTGTGTATATTTATATATATATATGTATATGAATGTGTTTATATATATATATATATACATAGATATGTATGTGTGTGTGTCCATATATATATATATATATATATATATATATATATATATATATATATATACCGTATTTCCTTGAATTGCCGCCGGGGTGCTAATTAATTTAAAACCTCTTCTCACTCCTGCGCTTACCAAAGGCATGCGGTAAAAGTAAGCATGCACTTATTATTTTAAAACCTCTTCTCACTCCGGCACTTACCAAAGGTATGCAGTAAAAATTTGAGTGTGATGTAAGCTTTGACCTTAAATCCTACTGAATAGCTCTTAATTTTCTTCCCTTTATGCGATTTCAAATTACCGGTATTGAAATCAGCCTCCTCCATTATTACCAGGCGGTAATACTAAGCATGCGCTAATTATTTTGGGAAGACAGTTTGACCCGGCAGTAATTCAAGGCAGGCGCATACTATATGCCCTGCGGCAATTCATATATATATATATATTTATACACACGTGTATAAATATATATATACACCTGTATATATAAATACACGTTTATATGTATATATTAGGGCTGGGCAACGATTAAAAATTTTATCGGCATTAATCGCACTATTTCTCCGATTAATCACGATTAACTGCATTGTATACGCAAAGCCCAATAATGAATTCAAAAGTAGTGTGTAGTGCACCTTTATTGGAATATTCTCTCACATGAACAAAAGCGCCAAAACATTTGTTGTGCAAACACAATTTAAATCAGTCCTTGTTAAACAGTAGCAGTTAAATAGCATATTTTATGAAAATCAACTCAAAAAATGTAAATACAAACATTTAAGCTTATTGCCACTGCCAGGGTATTTAAGTTATCCTGTTTGTTATGGAAAATAAATATAAGTTACATACAAATCTCTGAGCCACAATCATAACATCTGAACAGGCAATTTCTGAGGTAACAGCAGAAACATTTTTTTTTATCAGGGATCTTATGTTTGAAAAACCTATATTATAGGTAGTGTGCTGTTTTAGGGAATTTTTGATCAAATTATTCGTAGTAGCAATATTAATAATGTTGTGTTTATTCTGCGTAGTGCACTTAAAATAATTATGACCATATCTAGGAATTGATATGATGGGAATTTTCCGATTGTTTGCTTGGTGCTTTGATAAACTGAACGCATCATATACATGGTACTATATTGTGATGTTATGAGCCAGGGAAAAAAAGAACTACCCTACCCAGCATGCAACAGGAGTGACGAGCAAGCGCGGTAGCCCATTATAGGTTGTGTGTCGCCATGACGGCATCTTGTATGTTGTGATATGCACGCTCTGAAAGCAAACGTTAAGAACTTAGCCAACACTCCTCGTCTGCATTATTCATAAATAGACAGACAACACATATACTCTGCTGCTTCACAGGCCGCTGGATGTAGCCGGCAAAGTACTCCCATGCTAGCTAGCGGGTCTAGCAAGCACGCGTCATTCAGTCCAAAACGGCCCGATCTATCCACATCCAGAATTGTCTGGCGGTCGTAAGTGATCCCGGAGTGACCACGCTGTAAGCCAGCCATAAAATTTGCAGAATTGTCCGGTATTTTTGCCAAATGTTCCATCTTTACCAAGAGCCCCTCGACCCCGAAGCCCATCCGGGCGACGCCATCTTTTTAAGAAAAGGCGTTAACAAAATAAAAGCATGTAAATAACATACGCAAATGTGCGATAAAATAATTGTCGGCGTTAATAGATTGATGAGTTAACTCGTAATTAACGCATTAATTTGCCCACCCCTAATATATATATATATATATATATATATATATATATATATATTAACGCATTAATTTGCCCACCCCTAATATATATATATATATATATATATATATATTTATATTAGGGGTGGGCAAATTAACGCGTTAATTACGAGTTAACTCATCAATCTATTAACGCATATCTATTTGTATATCTATATGTGTATATATATATATGTATATATATATATATATATGTATATATGTATATCTATATGTATATATATGTGTATGTATATGTGTGTATATATATGTATATATGTGTGTGTGTGTATATATGTGTGTATATATGTATATATATATGTGTGTATATTTGTATATATATATGTGTGTATATATATGTATATATGTGTGTGTATATATGTATGTATATACGTGTGTGTATATATGTATATATATACATGTGTGTATATATGTACATATATGTGTATATATATGTACATATATATGTGTGTATATATATGTACATATATATGTGTGTATATTTGTATATGTACATATATATGTGTGTATATATGTATATATATATATGTGTGTATATATGTATATATATATATATATATATATATATATATGTGTGTGTATATATGTATATATATACGTGTGTGTATATATGTATATATATACGTTTGTGTATATATGTATATATATATGTGTGTATATATGTATATATATATGTGTGTGTATATATGTATATATATATGTGTGTGTATATGTATGTATATATATGTATGTATGTATATGTATGTATTAGGGACAGCGTGGCGCAGTGGAAGAGTGGCCGTGCGTAACCCGAGGGTCCCTGGTTCAATCCCCACCTAGTACCAACTTCGTCACGTCCGTTGTGTCCTGAGCAAGACACTTCACCCTTGCTCCTGATGGGTGCTGATTAGCACCTTGCATGGCAGCTCCCTCCATCAGTGTGTGAATGTGTGTGTGAATGGGTAAATTTGGAAGTAGTGTCAAAGCGCTTTGAGTACCTTGAACGTAGAAAAGCGCTATACAAGTACAACCCATTTATTATTTATTTATTATTTATTTATGTATATATTTGTGTATATATATATATGTATATGTGTGTTTATATACGTATGTACGTATGTGTATATATATACAAATATGTATGTATATGTGTGTATACATATATGTGTATACATATATGTATGTGTGTACACATATATATATGCGTATATGTATATATGTGTGTATATATATGTATATATATATTTATGTATATACGTATACATATATATGTGTTTGTGAATGAATGAATGAATAAATGGTGGGTTCCCACTTCTCTGTGAGCGTTTTGAGTATCTAATAATAGAAAAGCGCGATATAAAATCTAATCCACTATTATTATTATTATTATATGTATATGAGAAACACTGAAGTGTGACATAATTATTATTCATAATCTGACTCAATTGTCAGGGTGTAACGATTTGTTTTAACAATGATTCGATTCAATTCAGAATGTGCGGCTGCCGATACGATTCAATGATGATATCTTTTTAGAACGAAACGATCCGAAACAATTCAGTTAGTTCAAAATCGATTCAGTAAATTTTCAACAAAAAAATTTTGGCCAGTGTGACTGAGATAAATACTGAATATTGGACACTGGAGGTTAAGTTTCCTATATTTTTGTTATCTCTTGAAAGGGAATTAGATATAAATGAATTATGGATACAAGCAAGCAAGTTAACAACAATTAATGGCCAATGCATTCACATCTTATTTGAATTAAGTGCAACCAATACTTAGATTGAATTAACAAAAAGAAACATTTTCTACTCGCATTTTCAGCATTCAAGAAATGTTTAATAAATGTACAGAAACCAACATTGTACCTTCTACTTTTGCTTTTGTTTTACAATATAAAAACAATACAGTATTTACATAAAAAAATAAGTGCAAACAAGATATCTTTAGGTTGAATTAGTAGTAGGTTTACCTGAGAAATTAATTGCAATCTTTTTAGTTTAAATGAGCTGTGGTTCGACCCGCTACTCTGCATATTTTATTAAATACGGAACATCATAAGAACATACCAGAAGTGACAGCAGACAAACTCTGGCAACACACAAACCAAATGGCTGAGAGTGTAATGGACAAAGCTGAAAATGTAAGTAAAGTGTACCCTCTTTGTTAGTCTTTTAGTAGGAAGGGGATTCATATGGCCACATTTGTCACGGTTTATCTGACACATGAAACATCACAAATTGGGGGGATGCACTCTCCACTTTAGCCGTCAGATAGTGTTTTGAATATCTTAAAATATGTCTTGTGGCAATTAAAACTTTTACCACAGCGTCGCTTGCTATAGAGAGTGGAACTTTCCATTGTTTTTAGCAGACTGCATTGCAAAGTGATTACCACCCGGCCTCCTTTCACGTGAGATCCATCCAGGAATGGGGCCTTATGTATTCCTTCCCTACTATAAATACTTTTTATTTTTTATTTTTTTAAATACTAATGTGCTGGGAGTGTTTATTACACTGTTTCTAAGCTTCCGTCTCAAGCTGGTCTGTCGATGTACCTACTTCGCTGTCACTTCCGTTTTGTCCGTTGCATCTTTTTTGTTTTAAAGTTAAGTTGTGGCTTTATATTAAGTTGTGTCATTTTTATTTGTTGTGGCTTTTACAATTGTGCTGTAGCTTTACGTTGTTGTGTTGAAATGAATTATATTGTACTGTGCCGTTTGCATGTGTTGTATGTATCCGCTGTTTTTGTTTTGATGAAGCCTCTATTTACCCCCCTGTGGAACTAGAGGCAGGGAAGTCTGGGCATCTCTTCTTAGAATGCTGCCCCCCACGACCCAGAATCGGATAAGCGACGGAAAAATGGATGGAATGGATGGGACAAGGGCTGTCAAAATTAATGAGTTAACTCATGTAATTAATCACACAAAATGATGTACACATTTACATTATAATGCAATATATTTTGACCATACAAGCTCTTTTACCTTAACCGCTATATGGTCCGTGATCAGATCAATGCATAGGTCAGTACAGAAATAAGTGAGGAGACTGCGACTTGTGTGCTCGCTTGCAAATTTCACTCCAAAATACTGCCTGAAATTTACAAAAAATTCAAGTAAAATGTTTAAAAATATTCCTGGATGACATTTTAACAATAACATTTAATTTTTATTCAAACATTGGGTTCTTTACCTCAAGCGAGTAATCGATTGTGATTAATCATGATTATTCCAAAATACAAAATGTGATGAATCTGATTAAATAAATAAATAAATTAAATAAAATCGTTTGACAGGCCTAATAAAAACACAACAAAATGAGGGGGAAACAAGAGCCAGAATGCGTATTAGGTAAGAAGAAGTTGCAATGTTGTTGAAATGTTAACACAAAGCTAACATGCAATCTTTAAATTCATGTAACAATTAGCATGTTGGATTGCTTTGAACCTATTTTGATGAATGAAAAATATCAAAATGGCTTCTGCCTTCTTTGATGTTTTTCAGAAAGACCCGAAGTGTACTCTAATAAAATATTACAGATAGTTCACTGAGAAAGAAAGTTGGTGTGCTAGCCTGACCACTGGAGCAGAAGACCAAATCATCTCAATGGGCTTGTCACTTCCATCACAAGAAGCCAAGAATGAAAGGCGGTCCAAACCGAGAACATTCCTCCTGCGAGGCGGGACATTAACTTTTTTTAACGCTTTTCGAAACCAAGTGTGACAATGTCTAACTCTTTTTCTCTTTCTCCATCAGCATCACGTTCCCTCGCTTCCTACGTTTAAGCCGTCCATGTCAGTGCAAGACTGGCTGGTGCTGGTCCAGAACTTCATGAAGGCTCTGCAGTATCCTTTTGGCGGCGGTTCAGTCTGCATGGCGACAGATGGTCCGATCGCTTTCAGTCATTTTGTTTGCACACAAAAGCGACGTGACGAGTCCATAACCACGCTGTCAGATACAACCACACGGGCACGCAATTCTTTGAGATCAAGAAGAACCGTCCTCTCAGCGGGTCAGATAGCAACGCAGTCACCTTCACTTGCTCTTTCACTCAACAGTTCATACAACCCCTGGAAAATGTGGAATCACCAGACTTGGAGGATGTTGTTTTGGTTGTTTAATTTTGTATAAATAAGCAGATAACAAACATGCCGCATTGCCACCAAATTATAGTAATTTCAAATGGAAACGTTCTGGCTTTAGGAAAAAGTAAAATAAATCAAGAAAATTAATTATGCTAGTCAGTAACCATTTTATTTTTAGATTGGAGTAAAAAAAAAAATGGAATCACTCCATTCGAAGTAAAATTTGTGGAATCATAAAAAACAAAGAAGCAGTAACAGCTTGCAGTCTTTGAGGCATGGATTTAATGAGAGACAAAAGTACTCTTCCTCAATCTTACTCCAACATTCTCTCATTGCTGGTGTCAGGTCAGCTTTGCAGGATGGCGTTTTGTCATAGATAGATAGATAGATAGATAGTACTTTATTTATTCCTTTAGGAGAGTTCCTTCAGGAAAATTTAACTTTTCATGGACTGTTTCTTTCTATTTCCACCTCAGATTTTCAATTGGATTAAGATCTGGACTTTTTGGCCATTAAATGGAGTGAAATACTGCCAAAGCTCCACAAACACATATACATGTTTTACTCAAGTTCAACGATTCGCAAGTAAAAAAAAAATCAATTAAATAATGATTCAAAGATATAAAAACTAATTTCTTCAAATTAAAGGTTTTGTCAGTAATATTCCACTATGCGATCCACACTTGGAGTCAGAGCACTCTGTAATTTGCACTCCACAATGAATGGTGATGCTGCGGAGTCAATTTAAGGCTCTCAGAGCTATTGTTTTTTGCAGAGGGTGCCGTCCGCCAAAAATAACAAACTAGAAGAAGCAGGGTGAGGAGTAAAATGGAGGACAGAAGAGAGGTGAAACAAGTTCAAACTGTAAATTAACCTGTAAATTTGTCATAATCCCAAACATCCTGTCTCTAAAACGTTGATGTAAATTTGTGCATTTGTTTAATATGTCGTCTTCATAAATCTCATTGGAACAGCACCAAACAAAAGTTCCCTGCATCATCTTTTTGCCCAATTCAAATTTGCGATTCATCACTGATTATGACTTTCATCTAGACCACGACAGTTCACTATTGCTTTTCCTTAACCCATTGGAATGTAATTTTTTTCTGTTTAGGCTTTAAAGGGAAACTGAACTTTTTTTTGGAGAATTTTGACAATCGTTCACAATCATTTTGAAAGACATGACGACGGATGGATTATTTTTAATGCAATCTAAATATGAAATAAATGCAATCAAAAGTCAGTTTACAATGGAGCCTAAGAGCATACTTGCCAACCCTCCCAATTTTCCCAGGAGACTCCCGAATTTCAGTGCCCCTTCCAAAAATCTCCCTTGGCAAACATTCTCACAAATTTCTCCCGATTCCCACCCGGACAACAATATTGGGGGCGTGCCTTAAAGGCACTGCCTTTAGCGTCCTCTACAACCTGTCATCACGTCCGCTTTTCCTCCATACAAACAGCGTGCCGGCTAAGTCACAATTATATATACGACACACAAGTGAATGCAATGCATACTTGATCAACAGCCTTACAGGTCACACTGAGGGTGGCCGTATAACCAACTTTGACACTGTTACAAATACGCGCCACACTGAACCCACACCAAACAAGAATGACAAACACATCTCGGGTGAACATCCGCACCCTAACACAACATAAACACAACAGAACAAATACCCAATATCCTTTGCAGCACTAACTCTTCCGGGACGCTACAATATACACCCCTGCTACCTCCAAACCCCGCCCCCCTACCTCAAACCCCCCTCCCCCAACTCCCAAATTCGGAGGTCTCAAGGTTGGCAATTATGCCCATGAGAGCCGTTCAATTCTGCCTATAGAGCCTCTAAAAAAAAATCCAAACACCTCCATTTTGTTTTATATGCTTGATGTAATTATACAGTATATGTAATGTAGTAAGAAGCACATTTATGATTACATTTAGTGTTTACGTATTTTGATCATTTTAAGCATACCCGGCGCATTAAGTAAAAAAAAAAAACGCACACTGAGTTAATCATCATTGAGTTAATCATCACTGAATTCTGAATACTGCAGACTTCATGAGAGCCAACACACATAAAAAAACATCACTTACTGTACAAGGTCTGTTATCTTTAAGATGCTGACTGGCAGAATGTTCATATATACCCATTTAGTTAAAAAACATCTCACAATCCTCGCGGAAAAAAATAAGGTGCGAGGGCGGGGACGAACACGCGCCCTTTGTGTCGTTCTCACCAGTAGCAGGTCCTAAATGGCTGTCAAAGTGTCCCAACTTGTCCGATTATATTCTCAGCCATCTCCTTTTCAAGTGAGAGGCATGCTTTATGATCTAGAATAAACTTGCAGGGAAGCGAGGAAGCAGCAGACCACTCGATGTAAACATAGTGCCAAATGACAATTATTACGTAGCCTATAAATGTTCATGTGCGTTCATGAAATGTAAATGGAGTATTGTTGGCGCTTTTTGAATGGTTATTGGATTTTATGAGCAGAATAGAAGACCTCCCATTGGCTCGGCTGTAAGCAAACTTTTATTTACGTTTATTTGATATTTAGAATGCATTTTAAAAAATCCATCATGTCTTTCATAATGATGGTGAACAATAGGCAAACTTCCAAAAAAAAGTGCAGTTCCCCTCTACTGACAGGTTTTGTTTAGATTGTATTTAAATCCATTATCTTTTAGGAGGTTTCTCACAGTTCAGTTACAGACGGTAATTCCAGTTTTTCCCCATGGTTTCTTCATTTAATGTGCTGTGCATTTTCTGTTTTCGACATTGCTTTAAGTTTTTCGTTTTGAAGTTTGGATGATTTCCTTGCCCTTTACAAAATCCACATGTTGTTTGTACTTGGTCCTGATTTTAGACACAGTTTTCAATGAACAATCAAATATGTTTGCAACATGGCGTGATGATAATAGGGGCTGTTAAAATTAATCGTTACAATGATTCAATTTGATTCAATATTTCTGTTTGCCGATACAATTAAGGGACAATCTCATTCTTTTAGAACGATTCGATCCGAAACGATTCAATTAGATGAATCAGTTCAGTAACTTTTAGCAAAATAAATCAGGCAGTGTGACTGTGAAATAAATAATAGATACAGGACACTGCAGGGGAAGTTTCCTATATTCCTTTTATTTCTTGTAGGGTAATTACCGTATTTTCGGGACTATAGAGTGCTCTGATATACATACCACAACCAATACATTTTAGGGGGGAACATTTTTTTCCCCATGTATTAGTCGCACCAGACTATAAGCTGCACTGTGTTTCAAAATGAGTTATTTAAACAGAAAGATTGTGTAAATGTTTAAATACGTTAATTGTTTTCAAACGGTGCCTAATCACGGCAGTAAAACGACTGGTCAAACAAAATAGAAGTCATCATCATGGACCCACTAGCTGTGGAAGCTAGCTCTCCAATGAGCTAAACAGATTCAATAACTCCATAATGACGTTTTGGTGAATTTACTGAGGAATTTGTGAAACACTACAAAAAAATGCTATTGTAAATTACTGTAATGATACTAACAGACGCTTGTAAAGGTGTTTGCATATTAGCTGATGCTAACGACATTGGCTTGATTACATTACAATACAAATATGCATGAAAATACGCGACAGACATCACATGGGACAGTTTAGTAAGTATGAATTGTTTTAGATGTACTGTAAAACTTGCAAGTGTTGCATGGAGTGATAAATGAAGAATCCATACGAGCAGAAATGCTAGGTACGATTAGCAGACGGAACGACACTAAAGAGTTCACCCTGCAGCACCTGCAGTGAGCGAACCATAGCACAGACAACACACTATATCAGTATATTTACTTGTTGTTTTTTTTTTAACTGCATTATCGCCGCCAGTGCAGAAAAATCCTTAAATTAGCCGCACAGTTATATAAGCAGTAGGGTTCAAAGTGTAGGAAAAAGTAGCAGCTTATAGTCTGGAATTTATGGTAGGTATAAATGAATTATGCATACTAACAAACAAGTGAACAACAATTAATGACCAATGCATTCACCTGTATTTGAATAAAGTCCAACCAACACTTTAGGTTGAACAAGAGGTAAACCTTTTCTGCTTACAGTTTCAATATTTAAGACATTTTCAGTGAAACTACATTAACCAAAATTCTAACAGGGGATTTACCTGCTAAATAAAGTTCCCCGATCTGGCCTTACAGTATTTGTTCTCCGCCTTGGCGTGTCCCAGGTGTGCAGAAGCATGCATGCCTCCTCATCCCTGTTGAAAGTGTTGCTCCTCACTGCCTAATTTCCATAGCCTCCTTCGTATTTGTTTCTGATAAATTACTTTTCCTTGGCTGCCATGTTGTCGCTTTGTGTTGTTTTCCGGAAGTCGGTGCATCGCAGTTACTTGCTCCGTTGTCACTTCTGTTGTCTGTTGCGTCTTTTGTGCGTTAAAGTTGTGTTCAACCAATCAATGTTTATTTTTATAGCCCTCGATCACAAGTGTCTCAAAGGGCTGCACAAGCCACAACGACATCCTCGGTTCAGATCAGAGTTGTAGATTTATATTACTTAATTGTATTGTGTGTATTTGTTGTGGATTTTGCAATTGTGCTGTAGCTGGAAGTTTGTGTTGTAATGTTATTGTCTTGTGGTGTTTACCTTTGACCTTTTTCGACCACCTTCGGTATCCAGCTAGCCGCCATTTTCGCTTTGATGGTGCCGCAGACGGGCAAAATAGACTTCAACTTTAACGTCCTTATCATTAAAAGTGCTGAATTTTATATAAAGATAAAATTAATTAAATCCTGTTTAAAACGATCTTGAATTGATATGTATCTTCCGTAAGGCAAACTGGCCAAGCACTGATCAATATAGTTGAAATTTAGGAATATATATCTATCAATACATCACTCAATCGTGACACTCCTAATGATTATCCATTGACATTAATGAAACCTACTGACTAACACAATTTTTGTTTTTTGTGTTTTTAAAGCCAGAAAGTTGCCATTTGTAATGATTATACAGAAGGTATGGTTATGTCTGTTATCTGCACTTTTCTACAAAATCAAACAAATGAATCAACATTCAACAAGTCTGCTAATTCTATGATTTTTGCCAAGGGTTTCAGCTGGAATAATCACAATCTCTGAGCTGGCGGGTCATGTCAGGTCACATGGTGCGAGGCGGCTGCCTTATATAGCATCACAGTGAGGTTAAAAACAAAAAAGTTGAATCTCCTGTCCACGGTTGTACTTCAAAGTGCCCTGGGAACTTGAAGCATCTTGTCTGAACCTGAACTAAACTTATTTGCTGAATTTTACAGTTTTTTGTTTGGTTCCTGTAAATACTGCCCCCTATTGGTATGGAGGAGGAAAGAGTTGTAATGAAGAAAACAAACTTGTGCAAGATTGAAAATCCCACTGCATTAATTCAAAAACATCTATACATGGAGGAGTGAAGGGAGAGTAAAAGAAAATGTATATATTTGTTTAAACCATGTAGTCATCTTCTTTTGCCAGGTTAATGGAGACTGCACGAGAGATGATCAGGGAGTCTCTGCCAATTAAATGTCTGGAAGCTGTCATCTTGGGAATGTATCCTTTTCCAACTCACACTTGTGTGAGAATTACAACAACAAGCCGCACTTTGACCTCACGCTAATTGTATGCCTGACCTCCCCCCCTCAAATGGGGACACAGCTTTTTGTCTGCCACATGAACAAACTGTCCCCCAATTAACTGGTAATACGCACATGCATGCGTGCGCGCACATACCCACAAAAGTGGACCATAAGGCCACATGTCTGTGTGTTTGTGGAATCTACAAGACAACCCGTTGCACTCGAACACATGACGCCGCCGCCCTACCTTGTTACTAGGCAACAAGAGCTCACTTCAAAGTTCACCACTCCCCTTTACTGTCTCACAGAGACACACATACATACACATGGCTTAATTATTTTTTGTTAATAAAAGCTTTTTTAGTTGTAATCAGTTTAGTTATTAATAAAAACTGAACAATGGCCTTTTAGTTTGGCTGAGGAAAGCTTGTTTTTATTGGGTGGGGAGACATTTGTACGCTTGTGACTCGTGTGTGAGTCTCAGCAGGCAAGCGACTTTATCCCAGGGCGGAATTAGAAACACGAAGAAAGGAGAGACAAATAAGAGTGAAATACAGGAAGAGGCAAAGACAAGCAAGCATGATAAATAAGAGTGAAGTGACAAACGTAAGCTATTTACGGTAAAAGAAAACAAACACAAACAAACAAACCATAATTTCTTATATCCAAAAATGTTTTATTCAGTGGACAAAAATGAGTTGTCAGGCCCCAGCGAGAATTGAACTCGCGACCCCTGGTTTACAAGACCAGTGCTCTAACCACTGAGCTATGAGGCCTACTATGTTAACTCGCTGTCGTTCTACCATTTTCTGCAGCACCTCCTGGCGGCTGCTGCCTTGTATATTGTGACCATATATTGCAATAAATACGACAAAGTTGGGACCAAGTGAGACACAACTAAATGTAAATAATTGTAGGTGTAAATATGAAATGTACAACTACATGTGGATGTTTGTTATTGTTAATTGGGATTAAGATGAAGAGAAGCTCTGTTTGTCGTGTGTCATATGACTAGAACAACCATTAGCGTGCCTCGCAGGAGGTGTTTTAGATCAATAAACCATTCACTGGCGACGACATGAAGTTATTAATAGTTTTGCATCCAGAACTTCCCTGGATCAGCAGTGTAGTAGCTGGAGGACAAGCCGTTCTTTCTCGCCGTGACTCGTTAGCTTGTCTCATGTGAGCATTCAAATGTAATGCTATTGGACGTTGCCAGGTGGAAAAGGAGAAATTATCGCACCAGAATTTTTTTTTTAAATGGTTGTATTCTGAGAGAAATTTTCGCACATACACGATTTGATGTTTTACAGGACCATATGCTACAGCAAAAAAGACCACAAACCTAGTGTAGTGTTTTTAAATTTGTAGTTTAACTTATATTAAATAGCTTTGTTGGGGAAAAAAGGTGTCCCCATTTGGCTTGTAAATCAGACTATGCATCAGGTGCAGTGCAGGATGTTGTCATGTGTGTTTGTTAATAGTCATTTAATGAAGTACAAGGAAATATTTGTAATATCGATCGTGCAGAGGATTAATATATATTAAAATTATTGTACATCTGGCAACCGGGACGTAATGACCCTGCAGCTCATATTTGAGTCCCACTTCTTGCTGTCACAATTTGAAATTCCTTCGACAGAATTACATAATTTGATTAGACTTGCTACAGTGCAAAATGTACATTTTTTATTTAAAATGTGCATACATGTTTATCTTAAACGGAAAGTTGAGTCCTATATTGTCCTTCTTGTGTACTACTATACTGTATTAGTTTTATGTATTTTCGTGTTTTTACTTTCACCTTTTAAAATGACTTATTTTGCAATTGGTTACTTATTTCAGTACAACCTTCCAATGTCTGACTGAACAGTTATTTTTCATTCTTACAAAATTGGCCTAGAATCATAGTAAAAAATAGTATTAATAAAATGTAAACACACTCAGAAATTATTACTTGTAATATTTTTTATGTGACGTGTTCCAATGTATGTCTTCCTTACATCCGCCTCGCAGCTACATGACCAATGGCCTGATGTCTCTAGAAAGATTCCCCATCAGCTTTAAGACTCACTTCTCAGGTCACTGCTTCCATCACGTCGTGCTCGGCGTCTACTGCAATGGACGCTACGGCTCGCTCGGCATGAGCCGCCGGCCGGACCTCATGGACAAGCCGCTTATCCACCGAACCCTCGGCGAGCTGGTGGCTGAGTTGGAAAGCTCCTACAAACGATACCAGCACATCCTCAAGAAGGTAAAGAGAGTATAAGCACTACATCGTCACACATCGCCAAAGAACAGTACTGCATTACTACTATTTTTTTCTATCATATATCATTAGTCTCACATTTATAGTAACACTACATACGAAGGGGGGTGCTGCTCAGATGGTAGACCAGATGGCCAGAAACTTGAGGGTTCCTGGCTCCTGACGTAAGGGTCATATCATTATAACTTATGTCCGGACTACAAACAAAATGGTGGATTTCCTAATAAAAACTACAGAAAATAAATGCCGGCCGGATGTGACGTTTGCCAGCTTCCGGTGTCCCCCATTAGCCCCCCTTTGAGAGATATCTCTATATTACTTCTACTGTGTGTGAATGTTTCAATGTGAGCTTTGATGACGTTATTACGTATGTGTAAAGGGAAGTGTTCAAGTTTAGGGTTGCCGCTATCCAAGTGGAGCAAACCATTTTTAAGTTTTGATGAGGGGGAGTAGGTAGTTAGACATTCTTAATTTAATTTCAGCAACTTTATTATTGAAATGTCACTGCTATATTTATTGTATAGTAATATTTATGACCCTATGATCCTCAGGTCACTTAAACTTTTTTTTTTGCAAATAATCATTACCTTGGAATTTAATGGCAGCAACCCATTGCAAAAAAGTTGTCACATGGGCATTTTTACCACTGTGTTGCATGGCCTTTCCTTTTAACAACACTCAGTAAATGTTTGGGAACTGAGGAGACCAATTTTTAAAGCTTTTCAGGTGGAAATCTTTCCCATCCTTGCTTGATGTACAGTTTAAGTTGTTCAACAGTCCAAGGTCTTCGTTGTCGTATTTTAAGCTTCATATTGCGCCACACATTTTCAATGGGAGACAGGTCTGGACTACAGGAAGGCCAGTCTAGTATCCTCACTATTTTACTATGAAGCCACGCTGTTGTAACACGTGGCTTGACATTGTCTTACTGAAATAAGCAGGGGCGTCCATGATAATGTTGCTTGGATGGCAACATATGTTGCTCCGAAACCTGTATGTACTTTTCAGCATTAAATGTGCCTTCACAGATGTCCAAGTTACCCATGCCTTGTACACTAATACACACACATACCATCATAGATGCAGGCTTTCGAACTTTGCACCGTTAACAATCCGGATGGTTCTTTTCCTCTTTGTTCTGGAGGACACGACGTCCACAGTTTCCAAAAACAATTTGAAATGTGGACTTGTCAGACCACAGAACACTTTTACACTCTGCATCAGTCCATTTTAGATGACATCGGGCCCAGCGAAGCTTGTAGGGTTTCTGGGTGTTGTTGATAAATGGCTTTTGCTTTGCATTGTTGAGTTTTAACTTGCATTTACAGATGTAGCGATGAACTGTAGTTACTGACAGTGTTTTTCTGAAGTATTCCTGAGCCCATGTGGTGATATCCTTTACACGCTGATGTAGCTTTTTGATGCAGTACAGTCTGAGGGATCAAAGGTCCGTAATATCATCGCTTACGTGCAGTGATTTCGCCAGATTTTCTGAACCCTTTGATGATATTACAGACCGTAGATGGTGAAATCCCTAAATTCCTTGCAATAGCTCGTTAAGAAATGTTGTTCTTAAACTGTTTAACAATTTGCTCATGCATTTCTTCACAAAGTGGTCACTTGCCCCATCCTTGTTTGTGAATGACTGAACATTTCATGGAAGCTGCTTTTTTACCCAATCATGGCACCCACCTGTTCCCATTTAGCCTGTTCTCCTGTGGGATGTTCCAAATAAGTTTTTGATGAGCATTCCACGACTTTCTTTTTTGAAACATATTGCAGGCATCAAATTCCAAATGAGCTAATATTTGCTAAAAATAATAAAGTTTTTCATTTCGAATGTTAGGTATCTTGTCTTTGCAGTCTATTCAATTGAATATAGGTTGAAAAGTATTAGCAAATCATTTTAATCTGTTTTTATTTACAATTTACACAACGTGCCAACTTCTTTGGTTTTGGGTTTTGTAATAGCATCACTGCTACTACAAGTGGCATCACTGCTAGTGGTATCAGAGTTTTTGATACCTGGTCATTATCGAATAATCATGCAAACTTTAAACGGCACTGTGTTGTTGTTGGACACTGTAATTATAACTAAAGTTAAATGAGTGATGCTATGTGACCCCCAGGTGAAGATCGGCCTATACGTGCCTCATGACCCCCACGTGTGTCAGTCCATAGAGTGGAAGTATTTGGTGCTAAATGCTGCAAAACTGGGCCCTCAGGAGATGAAGCGGGAGCTGGAGAAACATGGCCGTGACATGAGGATGAAGGTATTGTACACACACACACTACTCATGCCGAAATCAATTATCAATACTTTGATGAGAAATTGTGTATTTATCAATCAATGTTGGTCACAGAAATCGAATCATTGACTGTACTTTCTAAGCAACATATGACTAAAAGTGTGTCCGTGTAAGTAGCAAGACATGAACTAGGCTGCAGTGCAGGCTATATAGGTCAGTCATTTGTCAACACACACAGGTATGCACACACACACACACACACACACACACACACACACACACACACACACACAAACACACACTTTCAGCTGTTTGTGAAGCTTTGTTTTAATCGCTGTTGAATCCCCAAGAATGACATTTGTTTTTATAAATAGACTTCAGTGTTTTTGTTTCTGCTCTTGAAGGTTTGACGTGTTATTTATGCTTTGCTAAGCTTGTTTTTTATGTAATGTTTTCTTTGACATTATTATTGAAATAAAGATTAAAAAAAAAACAAAACACAGTGACAGTGAAGGTGTGCAAGAATATAACTGCTATAAAGCAAGTTGACAGGAAGTGACATAGTTCATGCGCATGTGTGGACCAATCGTGTCTTCCGAAGTTCCAGTACCGATCGCGTAGTGACAGCTCTCATTCCGCTCAATCCTTCTTCTGCCGTTTATCCGAGGGCGGCAGCAGCCTAAGCAGAGAAGGCCAGACTTCCCTCTCCCCAGCAACTTAGTCCAGTTCCTCTGGAGGATCCTGTGGCATCCCCAGGCCAGCTGGGAGACACATAGTCTCCCCAACTTGCCTTGGGTCTTTCCTGTGGCTCCTATTGGTCAGACATAAACTTCTCCCAAAGGAGGCGACCGGGGGGCATCCTGACCAGATGCTTGAACCACCTCATGTGGCTCCTCTCAATGCTCCACATTACTTTGAGCTCCTCACCCTATCTCTAAGGAAGAGCCCCGCCACCCGACTTAGGAAACTCATTTCGGCTGCTTATACTTTCCGTCTCAACTCAAAACTCATGACCATAGATGAGGATGGGAACGTTTTTAAAGGTTAAAAGGCTCTAACAATTACACACAAAACATAAACAAGCTCTGTTATTATATTACAAATATTATCTTTGAAAAATTAGGTGGCATTAATATTATTAAAATGCAATTATGAGCCAGTGTTCCTATTAAGCATGTGCATAAACGCAAATATTTTTAATATTTGCCTTGTACTAAATATTAATTGAAAGCAGCTGCTTCGTATGCCTTTTGTACAAGTAAATAGTGATTTAAAATTATGTTTGTTTTATTGTATCTTCTGACCAGAAAGCATGTAAACAAATATAGAGTTAGAAAGTTCTCATAGTATATTAACGGACAGTAAGCATATAAACAAATATAACTTGAGGAAGTTCACATTGACACAAACAATGTTAGCTTAACTTTCCATTGTAATCACCGTTTTACGCTACTGGTTGCTTTTTTCATGGAGGCAGTGAAATTCGACTGTACACAGGCTAAACTTTTGATTGAATTATTTATGTTTCAAAAACAAACCTTATTTTCCTGGCTTGACACAATGTCTTACCTGGAAGTGCTCCCATCTGAAAGAACACATGTGTTGCATAGAAAAAAAACATTTAGGTACAACTGGTTTGAAAAATATATTTTGCATATTTCAAAGCTTAAGTCTTATTCCTTGTGTGTTACATAGTTGGCCAATAAGGATGATTCTGATCAACTCAAACGGTAATATTTACAATTATTCTGACTTTGTGCAAAGATATAATATGATAAAACCAGAAAAAGACTTCCTTCTGAATAAGAAAAACTCCATTCATACAGTGATAAACATGAATAAAAATTTAAACATTCACCCAATGATCAACGGTATGAATGTATTTGGTAAGAAGTGCAATAATAAACGTCTTCATTGACAGACCAAAACATTACAGTTGGTCAGTAGAGATGGAATAACATTTTAAATGACATCGAATGGAAAAAAAGGTTGTAAAAAAAATCCAACTAACAAATACTGTGTCCTTGACAAAACAAAAGACGTAGCATTTAAATTATTATAGTTTTTGTCATCAACAACTGGAATCAATTGCTCATTGCTTCTTTGACAGTCTTTGTGTACTTTTATTTTGGGTTGAAATGGAAAACAAATATAAACAGAAAGATCGAAATATACAAATCAAGGAACAAGATATCCTTCTACTTTATTCTCCGAAACGTGTTCACAGTCATTTAAAATCACACTGTAAATCTCCTCACTCTTGCTATAAATGTGTGTCAATAAATCACATAGACTATGAATTTAACATCAAACTTAAATACTTTTTGTACACCAACTATCAGGAAGAAAAAACAAAAAAACAAAAAAAGCAAAACACATTCTTAATGAACATAACATTAAACATTTATTAGATTAACTAGCTGAGATAGGCGCCAGCGCCCCCGCAACCCCAAAAGGGAATAAGCGGTAGAAAATGGATGGATGTATAGATTAACTATGCCTATTGTTTTCTTTCCCTTGTGTCTGTTATTTGGTACTGTATTTTCCTTTGTTATATTTTGAAAGTTCTTGTGAAAAAGTGTTTGTTTATATATATATATATATATATATATATATATATACACAAAGTACTACAGTTTGCTTCAAATTAGCACTATACTAATGCTAAGGTTTGCATCGTTGCCATCAGGATAATGATGGCATGCAACCATAGCATAATGTGCAATAGTTTGTGTGTACACGTTTGTTATTGAGTAAAGTTGTATGTAAGACACACTGGTATAAAAGGTTGTTTAGGATAAAATAAAACAAACATGACCACTGTGACCCACTTATTTGTAATCACATGAACAGCTGGGAGCAGTTATTCATGTGAGCCAAGAAAAGTCTGTGTAACATTTTTTCTTTTACTGACTCCAAAACTTAATACACGCTCAAATTTTATGCTGTTCCCCTTCTTACACACACACACAATATATCATTAATCCATTGTTGTATTCATCATGGTGGCAGTGGTTGTGGTCGATGCCAGCTGATGATAATAATGGTCCTGGCGGCTACACAGTCAGCTTTACATGATATGACATCTATCGATATTAACAATTATTTATTTCTCTGTACTTTTTTTAGATCCTCAAGTCGTCCAGCGCTCAGTCTCCAATCAAGGAGCGAAGCCGTGGGAAGTCTTTGTCCCCACGCCGCCGCCAAGGCAGCCCACAGCGCCGCCTCATGCACCGCAGAGACAAATCGTGAGTGTCCTCCCTGAAATGCTGCTGTCTCATAGATTTAACACCCCCATGTTTCATTGTCCTGACAACACACACACACACGCTCGCACACTTAAGGGGAAAGTACTCAACTGAAACTTTTCATAATGACATTTCATCATGTTCATCATTAAACTGTATCTTGTTTATCTTTGTCATGACACTTAATCGTGTTCATTCTTGCCATTTCATCATGTTATTCATAACACTTTATAATGCTCACCATTATCATCTTGTATCATGTTCTTTATCATATCCATTTTAGTCATGACACTTGATCAAGTTCATTGAGACATTTTATTGCAGTGCTCTTTACTCTGACACGTTATCAAGTTCCTCATTATCATGGCAATAATCATCCTCTTTATCATGTGTATTATCATTATGGCACTTTATCTTGTTAAGACGGGCAGTATGGTGGTGGAGGGGGTAATACGTCGGCCTCACTATACAAAGGTCCTAAGTAGTCCTGGGTTCAACACCGGGCTCGGGATCTTTCTGTGTGGAGTTTGCATGTCCTCCCCGTGACTGCGTGGGTTCCCTCCGGGTACTCCGGCTTCCTCCCACTTCCAAAGACATGCACCTGGGGATAGGTTGATTGGGAACACTAAATTGGCCCTAGTGTGTGAATGTGAGTGTGAATGTTGTCTATCTGTGTTGGCCATGTGATTAGGTGGCAACTTGTCCAGGGTGTACCCCGCCTTCCACCCGATTGTAGCTGAGATAGGCTCAATCGCCCCCCGCGACCCCAAAGGGAATAAGCGGTAGACAATGGATGGATGGATCTTTTTAAGACATATTATCGTAACAGTAAATCCTCTTTGGCTTGATCATGGCACTGCCATGTTCATCATTTTGACTTTTCATCATGTTTTTCTTTATTATACTTGCATCATCATGGTTATCTTGAACATGACAGCTTCTCGTGTTACCCATTACCAAGCTTCTCTTTATTACGTTGATCAATTTAATGACAGGTTTATGTTCTTATTCAACATTTTATTCATGACAATCATGTGTAACTATTATCATGAACATAATTCAAAACACTTTGTTAATCAATTCAGCAACAAAAGGATAATTTAATAACTCTAATTAGGACATGCTGCATGTGTGTGACTGATGCTAGCACAAACACACACACACACACACACACACACACACACACACACACACAACAAACCCTGTCAGCTGTGCGTTGAGATGAAACACGAGCTGACTTGGACGACAGCTGCGAGTCGCCAAGTTGGCATGCAGCAGAATTAATGTTGACGCAGCGTCGTCTGACCTTTGCTGTGTGTGTGTGTGTGTGTGTGTGTGTGTGTGTGTGTGTGTGTGTGTGTGTGTGATGTGCAAGGTCACATGACCCAAGCAGTGTTTCTAGAAGTTAAAGCATAGCAACACTGCTTGTTATTTGGCTGTATGTGGTCTATATGTAGATACACACACACACACACACACACTGATGTGTTGACATTGGGGACCTCATGAAAAAGGAAGGGAGTAAGACTTTGACACAGCTGTGGAGCAGCATATAGAGATGGAGAAACACTAAAAAGTTCTTACTATTCCAGACAAATCATAAATAACGTTTACGTTGTTCCGTTCTCCAGGCCAGCGTCAGTGGAGAAGAAGCCTCCAGAACTCAGCACGCTCAACGATGGCTACCAGATAAGAATCTGAGCCGGTCTGCTCGAATCCTTCCAGCAGTATCCTTCCCAGCCAAAGATGGGATGAACTCAATCATTTTGTAGCAAATCCTCCCAGACACAAGTTCTACCATCTCAATGGACCAAATCATTTTGAGAGATGGAGCTGAGTGCTCACATCTTCACGTTTCTTCCATCCTTTAGTCATGTCTTCCTAATGAGGAGGAAACATCTTGATGCGCTTCACTCATGTTGATTGACAGATTTACTCTAGGACTAGAAGAGGCGGAGCTTCACAGGAGAACATGATCAATAACATCAATCAATCAATGAAGATGTCTCTTTTTAACATATACTGTCAGATATGAAGGATCGGCGACAAGAACCTCAAGCTTTCTGTCGTGAAGAAAGGAAGTAGTGCTGATTTAAAAACCCAGGACTCTTTAGGTTGTTCTTTTAGCACCGCCCACCACATGGACACAGTAGCACACAAGTGTACATACTTAACACATGCATACGTGTGTGTAAGCATGTATGTATACACACCTAACATGCATATGAGGGATGCACAATAGTGTTTTCCTGAACGCAAAACAGCTATCATTTCCTGGTTCTCAAGACCGATACCAATAACTTATTTATATGTATAATTTTTTTAATCTAAGTTTAAGTGTAGTTTGTGCACACCAGGAAAGAGTCAGTATTTTCATCGATGGAAAAAGGCTGGTCGTCCACGATGAAATCACAGATTGCTTTAGTCCTTGGGTCGTCTCTGGAAAACTTTTTGCATTTTTCAAACGCTGCGGCTGGATTTGGGGCAGTGTCTTTAGCTACAGGCGTCTTCATAGGCTCTCAGATCACAGCTGTCGCCATGCTGGTGTTTCAGGTGACGAGTAAGGTTTGATGTGTTCAAGAATGATGTTTTTTTCCCACCTCCCGGAATGTGTGTAGAAACATTTGGTGCAAATAGCACAGGAAAAGCCTTTCTTTGAAACACTTAAGAAGTCCCGCACGATTGACACGACATATTTTTACAATTAATTTAGGGGATATTGACAAGAGGCAAGTAATCTCACCTCAATGGAGCCTTTTTTTTTATTCAGTTATTAGCTACTTTTAATGTTATCGAATTTGTGCGTGTGATGTCATAAAACACTACATTGGTTCAAATTATCGTGCAGCCTTAATGCTTACATGTGTTAAGTTTGTACACATTATGCTTGTACATGAACAGATATATGTGCCTATACATGTACATGCTTAACATTTGTGTATACAGTCAAGGATAAAATCATTTCATACATCTGGAAATCTGGACTTTGTTCCTAAGTTTTTTCTTGACACACACAATAGCAGTGGTTCTCAAAAGGGGGTACGCGTACCCCTGGGGGTACTTGAAGGTATGCCAAGGGGTATGTGAGATTTTTTTTAAATATTCTAAAAATAGCAACAATTCAAAAATCCTTTATAAATATATTTATTGAATAATACTTCAACAAAATATGAATGTAAGTTCATAAAGTGTGAAAAGAAATGCAACAATGCAATATTCAGTGTTGACAGCTAGATTTTTTGTGGACATGTTCCATAAATATTGATGTTAAAGATTTCTTTTTTTGTGAAGAAATTTTTAGAATGAAGTTCATGAATCCAGATGGATCTCTATTATAATCTCCAAAGAGGGAACTTTAAGTTGATGATTACTTCTACAGTAGTGAGCAAAATTATTCAACCCCCACACAATTTTGGTGTTTTAGCAAGTTGGACATTTATTCCGTATTTTGTTTATAGTCATATTAAAATTCCCTAAAACAACCCACTACCTATAATATAGGTTTTTTAAACATAAGATCATTGTCTCCCAAAACGTTAGTTAATGATATCATCAGAGACAACAATCTTAACGTCATCGGTCTCAGCGAAACCTGGCTTAAACCAAACGACTTTTTTGCGCTAAATGAGGCATGTCCTCCTAACTTTCCACATGCGCATATTGCCCGTCCTCTTAAAAGGGGTGTGGGGGTCGCATTAATATACAACAAAAACTCTAACCTTAGTCCTAACATAAATAATAAATATAAATCGTTTGAGGTGCTTACTATGAGGTCTGTCACACCGCTGCCTCTACACCTGGCTATTATCTACCGCCCCCCAGGGCCCTATTCGGACTTTATCAATGAATTCTCAGAGTTCGTTGCTGATCTAGTGACACACGCCGATAATATAATCATAATGGGGGACTTTAATATCCATATGAATACCCCATCGGACCCACCGTGCGTAGCGCTACAGACTATAACTGATAGCTGTGGTCTCACACAAATAATAAATGAACCCACGCATCACAACGGTAATACGATAGACCTAGTGCTTGTCAGGGGTATCACCGTTTCCAAAGTTTCGATACTCCCGTATACTAAAGTATTGTCCGATCATTACCTTATACAATTCGAGGTTCAGACGCATGTTCGTCAAACTAATAATAATAATAACTGCTATAGCAGCCGCAACATTAATACGGCCATAACGACAACTCTTGCTGACCTACTGCCCTCGGTAATGGCACCATTCCCAAAGTATGTGGGCTCTATTGATAACCTTACTAACAACTTTAACGACGCCCTGCGCGAAACCATTGATAACATAGCACCGCTAAAGTTAAAAAAGGCTCCAAAAAAGCGTACCCCGTGGTTTACAGAAAAAACTAGAGCTCAGAAATTATTATGTAGAAAGCTGGAACGCAAATGGCGCACGACTAAACTTGAGGTGCACCATCAAGCATGGAGTGATAGTTTAATAACTTATAAACACATGCTTACCTTAGCTAAAGCTAAATATTACTCAAATCTCATCCACCGTAATAAAAACGATCCTAAATTTTTGTTTAGTACGGTAGCATCGCTAACCCAACAAGGGACCCCTTCTAGTAGCTCCACCCACTCAGCTGATGACTTTATGCAATTCTTTAGTAAGAAAATTGAAGTCATTAGAAAGGAGATTAAAGACAACGCGTCCCAGCTACAACTGGGTTCTATTAACACTGATACGATTGTATATACGGCGGATACTGCCCTCCAAAATAGTTTCTCTCGTTTTGAGGAAATAACATTAGAGGAATTGTTACAACGTGTAAATGGAATAAAACAAACAACATGTTTACTTGACCCTCTTCCTGGGAAACTTATCAAGGAGCTCTTTGTATTATTAGGTCCATCAGTGCTCAATATTATAAACTTATCACTTTCCTCGGGCACTGTTCCCCTAGCATTCAAAAAAGCGGTTATTCATCTTCTTAAAAGACCTAACCTCGATCCTGACCTCATGGTAAACTACCGACCGGTGTCTCACCTTCCCTTTATTTCAAAAATCCTCGAAAAAATTGTTGCGGAGCAGTTAAATGAACACTTAGCGTCTAACAATCTATGTGAAACCTTTCAATCCGGTTTCAGGGCAAATCACTCCACGGAGACAGCCCAGGCGCACCCCACTTCTGACTACCAGGCACAAGAAAAATAGACTCCAGTATGCCAAAAATCCTCTGGACAAACCCCAAAGGTTTTGGGAAACTGTTTCTACGGAGTGATGAGACAAAACCGGAACTCTTTGGGCCTATGAATCAACGTTATGTCTGGAGGAGAAAAAATGAAGCTTACAAAGAGAAGAACACTTTGCCTACTGTTAAGCATGGTGGGGGGTCAATCATGCTCTGGGGCTGTTTCTCTGCCTCAGGTACCGGGAATCTCCAGCACGTTCAAGGCATTATGAATTCTATTTCCTACCAGGATATATTAGCTGCAAATGTCATGAAGTCAGTGACGAAGCTGAGGCTTGGGAGACGTTGGACCTTCCAACAGGACAGCGATCTCAAGCATACATCCAAATCAACATCAGAGTGGTTGCAGAAGAAGGGCTGGAAAACTCTGGAGTGACCTTCACAGTAGCCAGACCTAAATCCTATAGAAAACCTGTGGTGGGACTTGAAGAAGGCAGTTGCAGCGCGCAAGCCCAAGAATATGAATGAACTGGAGGCCTTTGCCCAAGAGGAATGGGCTAAAATACCTGTAGATCATTGCAAGAAGCTTGTGTCCGGTTATGTATCACGTTTGAAGGATGTAATTACTGCCAAAGGGTGTTCTATTAAGTACTAAAGATGCATGTAACTAGGGGGTTGAATAATTTTGTCAATGTCCTTTTTTGGTATTTTATCAAATACAGTGTTATAATTTAAGTTGCATTTGTCTATTTGACACATCTTTATTTGATATGACTATAAACAAAATAAGGAATAAATGTCCAACTTGCCAAAACACCACAATTGTGTGGGGGTTGAATAATTTTGATCACAACTGTATGTGTAGAAATCTTTATTTATAATTGAATCACTTGTTCATTTTTCAACAAGTTTTTAGTTATTTTTATATCTTTTTTTCCAAATAGTTCAAGAAAGACCACTACAAATGAGCAATATTTTGCACTGTTATACAATTTAATAAATCAGAAACTGATGACATAGTGCTGTATTTTATTTATTTATCTCTTTTTTTCAACCAAAAATGCTTTGCTCTGATTTGGGGGTACTTGAATTAAAAAAAAAAAATCACAGGGGGTACATCACTGAAAAAAGGTTGAGAACCACTGCAATAAGACATACTTGCATAATTGCCAACCTTGAGACCTCCGTATTTGGGAGATGGGCGGGGTTTGGTGTTAGCAGGGGTGTATATTGTAGCGTCCCAGAAGAGTTAGTGCTGCAAGGGCTTCTGGGTATTTGTTCTGTTGTGTTACGGTGCGGATGTTCTCCTGAAATGTGTTTGTCGTTCTTGTTTGGTGTGGATTCACAGTGTGGCGCATATTTGTAACAGTGTTAATGTTGTTTATACAGCCATCCTCAGTGTGACCTGTATGGCTGTTGATGAAGTATGCCTTGCTTTCACTTATGAGTATCTGCAAATTCCGCGTGTATTATGTGACTCTGCCAACATGCTCTCAGTACAGAGCAAAAGTGGACCTGACGACAGGTGAGAGAGGGCGCTAATGGCAGTGCCTCTTAGGCACGCCCCTAATATTGATGTCCGGGTGGAATTCAGGAGAAATTCGGGAGAATGGTGGACCCGGGAGATTTACGGGAGGGGCACTGAAATTCGAGTCTCATGAAAAAATCGGGAGGGTTGGCAAGTATGCAATAAGATCACATACAATAAGCATTATTGTAAAAATAATTATATGTTCAAATTCGCCAGATATATGAATAATTTCCAGCTTGACTGTATGCACATGAACGTGTGTACACATGATACGCCAGTATTTGCTGTATGAATTGTTTTTAGTAGTGGTACTGAGTTGAATGTTTGAGGTTCCACAAGGAGCTATGTACATGTCCACGTCTTCCAGGGCAGAGGAAGCGGAGCCTGAGCACAAACCCTAGAGCACATTTTAATGACCGTCTTATGGTTTAGCTAAATGTTGTTCAGATGACTTTGATGGTTAATTAACGCAGGATGAACATGATGTGGGTTTTTAAAAGTGTTGAATGTTTCATTTCAAAGGATTGTGTTGATTTTGTGCGTTCTTGTCAATGCCTTATTTCAGCATTTCAATGGTCATACAATCCGGCAAATGAATTGTTACTGTCATTAATGTGATACATTTCAAATCAATTTTTTTATACGTGACAAAAAACATCTCAGTGTTTTAAAATGTAAAGCAAAGTGAAGAAGTTTTAGAGTGAAATGTGTGAACAAGCTGAGCATGTTTTGTTTTAAATGTGCTTTTGTGTCTCCGTGGCAACAACGTGACTCCTTTCAACCCCCAAAGTAATTACTGGAGTTATTGTACCATAAGACTGTTACTGCATGTTTTTAATTTTTCTTAATTAAAAAAAAAACTAAAACCTGGTCATTTGATTAAGCACACATTCTCACTACGGGTACATCCAACACAATAAAATCACTTCCATTTGCAGAAGTTTGGAGCGTCATCAAGGATGCAACATGTCATACTTGCACAGCTTGACAGCAGATAAAGTAATCGGCTTAACTACGGTTGTATGTGTGTGTGTGTGTGTGTGTGTGCGTGTGTGTGTGGTCACAGCAGCTTTACGGAAATAATCCTTCATATTTCATCCGTGCTGCAGCAGTTTAGAGATCAAGAAGCTGCATGCATGGTGTGCCAGCAGCTTATGAGTTACACCCTTCAGGTTGAAAAAGAAAAAGCAAGGTATTTCTTTTTTTTCTCCCATGATGCATCACAAACTGATGTCGGGAAACGCGTGCTTGAAATGTGGATGTAAACGAATCGTCAGCGTGTTGTCAGACTGAACGAATTATTATAGAACAAGTGAATATGAAAGGATGGAAAGTAGTCGGATGATCTCACTTGGTAAAGCACATCAAATCTTTAATTGTTAAAATTCTTGCATGAATATTTTTTAGTTTTCAAAAACATATGGTAGAAAACGTGACTTTCTACATTTCTGCTGACTAATACCGATTAAAAGATGGTGGTAATCACAAAAAAGGAAGTTTTAAAAAGATTTTGAGTGCAAACTGCACTTCAAGTATCGTCAGCAGAGTTTATGCTTCTATTAAAAAAAAACAAAAAAAAAAATTAAAGGCGATCTTTAGTTTTATGTCATGATTGACTGCCTCCAGTTGCCGTAACGACCCAGCGGAAGCGGACCAGCAGAGGAAGGTGGTCCGATGAGTGCTGCCGATTGGGCAGACGGCTGACTTTCCACAGCTCCGGCTGGCCAACCAATGACAACTTTCCCAGTAGCTGGAGGCCCCGCCCACCAGGAAGCGATACTTTGTAGAAAGCAGACTGAGTATCAGCCAGTTGATTTCAATCTTTGATTAAGACTCCTATAGCCTGCAAGTCACGAGTGTGCACGTACCAGGTGTGTACAGGACGTAGTCCACCATCATGGCGGTGTGTGAGTGACAGGTGGTGATGGCAGGTCTCCAGTCAGGCATCAGGAAAGGCTCATAAGAAGAGCAAAGTTTCAAGCCGTGCTCGATCCTCCACCTGAACACGCACACGCATTAACAGCATAAGACAGGATCAACTGAAGATGCGAAACGAAAATTAAGACCTTTTCAAAGCGTCAGCAGCAGCTTTCTTGGCCAAATCTTCAACCGTCATCTTTGAGATTTGTTTCACCACTGCACAGATAAAAAGTTCGGGAGTGTTTTCTGTGACCCTCGTCGCTCTCGTGGCTTTCTCAAGTCACCTGTGGCGCAGGGGGACGATGATTCAGCAGCAGGACAGGTGCTCTCGTACTGACACTGCTGGTTGATTCCTAAACTGGCCGACCAGATGGGAGCCTTGAGGTGCCACTGACCACTTGAGTACTCCTGACCCGACACCTACACACACACACACACACACACACACACACACACACACACACACACAAACACAGATTACAAATGGAATACATCTATTGTTACACTTTGAGTAGAATCCTGTGTACTTGAGCACCTGAGTGTGTGTATTGTCAAATCCATTACTCTTTTTGTACACACTGGGACTGGGCGATAGTTCGATCATCAGCTGTTACCAAAAAGACCTCTAACAAACATGGCGGAAATGTCTAATAGAGGATACTGTAGTAGTAAACTGTAATAAGAGTAATCCTGCTCTGAATGCGGTCTCGCAGGCAGGTACACAATGTCTATTGGTTCCGACTGGGAGAATAAACACACAGACTAATTCATTCATCCATCTATCCATTTTCTACCGCCTGTCCCTTTCAATCATGAAAAAAAGACGATTTATATTTGAATATTTTTGAATCAGACTTTTTGTTTCTGTGTTTGCTCTGATTCAACTCCTCTGATGTAACATGTACTAAACAACTCTGCAGACACTTTGTGTTCAGATACTCCTTTAGTTTGTGGATAAAAACATTTTGTTTTTTGTTTGTACACATCATGTTACAGTACTTCAAATTTAAAAAACTTTATTGTATTTTCATTAAGTTAAGAGTTCTAAAAAACTTCACAATCTGGGTGACTGCTTGCCTTTTGCCAAACCACTAGTGAGAGGCACTGATTGATGTATGCAAGTAATCAAAGAATACAAATAATAATTTCCTATTTGAAAGTGTTGTTTAGTAAATGTTAACTTCATAAAAGTCATATAGTATTCAGTACACCCCTTGTCTACTGCAGAACAAACTTTGTGATGACAAGCAAAAATAAACTTGAGAGGAAAAAAAAAAATCGGGAAGAAAAAATTTGCTCACCAAAATGTACTGAAAAAGAAGCAAATTGTGACCCTAAATCCAAGGTACGGGCCGCAGCGTGGGTTACCAACACCGTTGCACCTCTGGTAAACACAAGTATAGATATTAACAAAATGACAACTGTCGGAAATGTGTGTTAAAAGCTGCTGCAATAATAAAGAGTAGGGTTCCAACGGTACTTGATATTATCCGGCATGGAATAATCCGACTTTATTTAAAAAAATGTAAATCTGAGACGGAACAATATTAAAAATGAATTGTGATAATTTTTTGGGCCGTATCGCCCAGCCCTATTGTACACTGACTAAAATGACGATCACAATATTCAACTTACCGCTCCTTCGGCCACGTAGCCAAGATGGTGAGCTTCCATCACTGCACATTCACATTTTTAAGTGTTTTGAGCGCAACATCTGGGTACAGACAGTACTGCATTCTGTCGTAGTACTCACTGTGAACACACATGGGCTCTCAAAATTGGCAAACGACCAATTAATAGCTAGGGCAAATTAAGGCATTTTGACCCATATCAGCATAAGGTTTTTTGTTTTTTTTTAAATCAGACACTCGATAAGAGCTCCATTCCAAGCTCCCAACACATTTTATTAGAATTCTCAAACAAAAAGATGTGTATTGTATTAGGTAAAAACAACTTTGACAAAGTTGCAAACCTGAAAACATGTTAAAAACATATGCTGAAAGGCATTTAAACTCGGTTGATTTATTAATTTATAAACCAATATTTCACTTTTAATGACAATAAACATCGGCCTCTTTGACTACTAATAATAATCGTAATAGGCCTTGCAAAAAATATCAATTGATCACGACTCAAGACTTAAGGCCTGATTTACTAAAGGGTTGCGTGTACTAAAACATGTGCAAAGCTGATCTACTACACGTGTGCAACCTGGATTGTATCTGTTAAGTTGGCAGAATAAGAAGTGCAATCCATTTTGCCTCTTTTTCTTCATTAATATGCAAAATATAAGCTGATCATCAAAAGGCCCACAATACTGGGAGGAGAAGATACAAATATATAATAAACAGCACCCGCAATGTGATTCATCAAAACTCATCACAGTTTTGGGTACTCTATTTTGCGTTTTATTTAGCACATGTGAAAAGGATGTGGCACAGACGCACACGGCTGTGAGAAAGGATCATTGCTTGCGCTGCAAAGACACATGATGGACGCTGTCCCACAGGTGTTTTTCAACATATGAGACATATCATCTATTCAGCAAGTTCATTTTATAGCCGCTAAAGTGAAGTGAAGTGAATTATATTTATATAGCGCTTTTTCCTCCAGTGACTCAAAGCGCTTTACATAGTGAAACCCAATATCTAAGTTACAATTAAACCAGTGTGGGTGGCACTGGGAGCAGGTGGGTAAAGTGTCTTGCCCAAGGACACAACGGCATTGACTAGGAAGGCGGAAGCGGGGATCGAACCTGCAACCCTCAACCGAGCTATACCGCCCTATTTTAAGTCATTTAAATTAGCCCTTTAGATGACTTAAAGGGCTAATTGAAATGAATGCAATTGATGCGTTTTGTGTCTGTTTGTGTTTTTGTTAATGCTGTTTAATTTTCCACCTAAGATACATACTACCGGTACTATAATATATGTTCCACATTAAAAAAAAAAAAAGACGCCTTTCCAATATGCATGTGTTTGCGTTTCAGTCATTCCAGATGCACAAAGGTTCTGGTGATGCGATCCACAGCCTTGCGCACAGAATTAACTGTCAGTGCGCATATTGTTGTCTGGATTGCATTTCAGAAAAGGTGTTAGACATTATAAATGTAAACTGCTAGTTCAACACACACCACACAGGTAGGAGCATGACAACATGAATGTGCAGAAAGTGATCAAGGGTCTCAGTGGTAAAAATCCCTTATGCACACAAAAGCCTCATTTATATAACACTTTTACAATTGGATACACAGTCTTAGTAGATCACACGCAACACACCCACTAATAGTACACGCTATTTTATTCTTTGCACACTGTCTATCGCGTGATATTTGGATTTTAATAAATTAAGACCTATGAGTACAATGGTGCACCAATTGATAGGCAGTCGATGACAATTACCTACAACTAGATTGCCCCCTGCTGGCCGTTTGAATGAATGTAAGAAATGACAAAACTGTCTTACAACTTGTACTATTTTGACATTTTGTACATGTTTTACGACTCATAAGATATGTTATAAAGTGTGTCCCTTTATGGACACATAATTGTGTACTATTATTGTTACTTGGAAAAGTACTGTATTTAAGTGCAATCATGCGGTGCACTATTATCTATTAACCAATCAGCACAATGATGGCGTCAGCTGACTTTTGTCTGCGCAAAACCAACTTTTCTTACCTATTGGTAGAGGTTTTTTTGTATTTGGGATCTGCATAAGTCCCAAAATTTTGAAATCAAACCGTGGAGGTATTGCAGAGATAATAAAACAATAGTTCTGCTAAACAAGCCATCTGAAATTTGCACAACCTGTGACGTTTTTCCCACCGGTGACATCAGCGGAATATCCATACATGGTGGAAATTTACCTGAGGATCTTTGCTCGAATCTGCAGTTTTTAATATATGTATGAGCGATTGTAGTCCGCACGTTAACATGCCCAAGGTACCACCTGAAGAACGATAATGTTGTGTTATTGGTTGTATTACCAACATGGGCGATTACTTACAATCTGAAGAACTAAAAAAATTACCTGCCAAAATTTTCCTTTTGTGGCAATGTGCCTACAACTGGGAATAAGTATGTATTTGTGTGTGCCAACCGCTTCAAAGAGTTCTGCTTCACATGAGGGAATGTAAGGATGGATTTTTCCAAAAGCTACTTTTAATGACTAAGTCGGTGCCTTCTATTAATAGAAATTGAGGACATGATGAAATGGAAAATAAGAGTAGATTGGCAATGTTTAAATATCATCTCGATTTGTAGTGTAGCTTAGCATTCTAATGTAGCACCAACCTCCGAAAATATAAAAAAGGATTTTCCTAAAAACTACTTTTTTTGATAAGACTAATGGGGCGACAGGCATAATACCAACCATTGAGATGCATTCATTTCAAGTCTTTCTTCTAAAATGTCTTCTTTGGTTCCTTTTTGCTCCAGGTCTGACTGTGACTCCTACAAACATTGTTGGATGCTAAAATCTGTCACTGTTGCAGCTCAAAAGTAGAGTATACTTAGAATAAAATATTTTCCCTTGCGAGAAGCTTCCCTTTCGAACTACAAATATGGCAGCCGGGCCCGGGGCGGGACGAATAAAAATGATGACCAAAAAAAAACATAATTATTTATGTAGACCAAAGGAAGTATTTTAAAAATTAAAAAAAACATACCAAGTTGATGGGAAGTTCTCTGTACTCCAAGAAGCCATGGATCAGGAAGTTAAAGAGCGGACTCCAGGGGGTGCTGTTAAAATCTCCACACAGGACCACCGGATTGCTGGAGCCATCCGGTAGGCGGGACAAGCGGCTGATCTCGGCCAATAGGATGGCCAGCTGAGCCAGTTTGACGTCACCTCGGCGTGGGTTGTACAGGAGGTGAGTGTTGGCCACGCAAAGAAAGTTGGAAGAGTCTGAGGCTCCTGTAGCATGGCTGGGCTGCAGCAGGACGACCAATCCCACGTTGTCGCGGTTAAGGAGGGCGTCGCCGGGCCGGAAGAACTCAATGGGATGGGATGAGAGGAGCGAAAGGCGCGAGGTTTTGAAGACAATGGCACAACCATCCGGTTTCTGCCCAGTTCGCTTCTTGTACTCACACTGGTAGCCTGAAATACAAAATAAAGCTAGTAATTTTACAAAAAAGCACAATGAGTTGATCACACAGGTCTACCTCGGGCTTTTAGAGCAGGTCTGATATGGTTTTCAAAGTGGTCCTCTTGGACCTCTTGAAGGCATAGCACCTGAGAGAAAAAGGACACGACGTCAGAGGTCGTATGTGTAAGATAACCACTGCCTCGTGTGCAAATTCGTTGCCTTACATCAGCATCGTATGTCTGGATCTCTGCAAGCAGGTTTTGCAGGCGGTATGTCCAGTCCAGGATGTGAGAAGGACAGTGCCGGTACAGGTATGCGTTTTCCTGGAGCAGATCCTGGGACAGGATGTTGTAGGACATCACTGAGAAGTCAAGGACCCTGCTGTTTCTTGGCGGCATAAGTTTAGTGAGGCAGGCTGGTGACGCCTCCCATCGTCTGTAGAGGCCTAAAACACGAGTTTAAAAATATGTTAAGATGAATGAATAACAGTCTAGTAGTCATCGTATGTGGAAAACATGCCGACCTTCCATTTGAGCTTGTCTGACGGCTGACTCAGTCCGAGGTGGAGGAGGATTCCAAGCTGCTTTGTGCAGCTTTGAGGATGTCCCAAGTTGAGGCCTGGTTTCATCGCTCCTCTTGTCTCTTAGCACCTCCTTTGCTGCTGTTCTATACCCGCTATTAGAACGTTTGTTGTCAGCTTTGGACCAGGCACTTTGAGCCTTTGCAAGCCCGCCGCCATCTTTAACTGTACTTTCACTTTTAGCCTTTGCAATGTATTTGCTCTTGCTGCCTTGTCCTCCTTCAATTGCATCACCTATGCGAGAGTTCGACTGAGGCTGTGCATCTTTGTGACAATGATTATGGTGCTCCCTCCTGCTGCCTCCATTATTTGACTTCCCCATTCCAGGGGGCTGTGCTCCTTCTCTGTTTACATCCCCAGCTTTGACTGTTTTCTCCTCAGCGCTCCTCCTCCGTTTGTACGGAGGCTCATGGCCTCCGCGATCCATCAAGAGGCCAACACAGGTGGAAAACCAACTCGTTGGCCTCGTGGAGATAACGTGACGGGGGTCAGTAGAAAGGCAGGGAGGGAGAAAATGAGATCCCTGAAACCATGGAGTGGGGGTGATCCAGGAATGCGACAAGGCAGAGGAGATGCTACTCTTCCTCTTGGAGCTCAGCCTGCATGCAATGATGTGCTGGGGTAGGAGGGTGGCGCTAAAGCAGCTCAACTTGCGGATAAACATGAGGCAGCTGGAATAGTAAGAACAACATTTTATTTTCCTAACATGGAAACACACAACCATCAATTTGGACGTGCAGTCAAAGTTTGATACGGTGCGGTACAATATAACGGGATGTTGTATACAACGCAATCGTGCCTTGGACCACCAGTTTTCGCCCGTTTACATTGCAGCTTTTTAACAACAAAATAAATGGCGTTGTTTTTCTCCAAATTATCACGTATTTACAATCGTACACAGTAAATCTTTATGAAATTCGCCAAAAAGGCAAGATTTAAGACAAAAATAATTAAAAATTACAAAATATCAACTATCCATCCATTTTCCTCTGCTTATCAGAGGTTGGGTCGTGGGGGCCGCAGCCTAAGCAGAAAAGCCCAGACTTCCCTCTCCCCAGCCACTTCGTCCAACTCCTCCCGAGGGATCCCGAGGTTTTCCCAGGCCAGGCGGGAGACCTATTCTTCCCAACGTGTCCTGGGTCTTCTCTGTGGCCTCCTATCGGTTGAACATGCCCTAAACACCTCCCCGAATCACCTAATCTCAATGTGGAGGAGAAGCAGCTTTACTTTGAGCTCCCCCCGGATGGCAGAGCTTCTCACTCTTTCTTTAAGGGAGAGCACCGCCACCCTGCGGAAAAAATTCATTTCGACCGCTTGCACCCGTGATCTTGACCTTTCAGTCATAACCCAAAGCTCATGACCTTAAGTGAGGACGGGAACGTAGATTGACCACTAAATTGAGAGCTTTGCCTTCTGGCTCAGCTCCATCTTCACCACAACGGATCGATACAGCGTTCGCATTACTGAAGACGCCGCACCGATCCGCCTGTCAATCTCACGATCCACTCTTCCTTCACTCGTGAACAAAACTCCGAGGTACTTGAACTCCTCCACATGGGGCAGGATCTCTTCCCCAATCCGGAGATGGCACTCCACCCTTGTCCGGCAAAAATAGACCCAGTGATTTCTAAACCTACGAGTGAATAGTGCCCGCCCCATTCAGTTACGTGACGTTTGGGGATCATATTATTTCCAAAAGAAAATGGTAAAAATAAGAAGTGGTATAAAATGCAATCTCGGGATTAACGCCATCTGTATTTTGTTGACCACAACGACCGCAATGTATTGAACTTTTTTTTTGTCCTGTCCAGCTGCTCAGGCAAATCATATTGTTGATGTCGATGCCCATATTTGCTGTACAAATTTACTTTACAAAAGACAAGAGTGGGATACTTCTCTTGTTGCCTTATTTGTATTTGACTTTATTAAATGTATTTATATTATTATTTGGTGCAGCCGGGCCAGAGCTGGAGATGATGGAAAGAGAAAAAAAAAAGAAGACAGAGGGGGAAATTGTGGGGAAAAGAGGGGGATATGACAGAGAGACAACAACAACAGCAAACACATCAATAACACCAACAACACAACAGAACATCAGCAAATAGGATATGTACAAATATGATGGTAAAAGTGATAGCAAAGAAGCAGTAAGTGAAATAAATATTAATAATACAGAAATGGGGCAACACGGTGGAAAGAGGGGTGAGTGCATCTGCCTCACAATACAAAGGTCTTGAGTAGTCCTGGGTTCAATCCCGGGCCCGGGATCTTTCTGTATGGAGTTTGCATGTTCTCCCCGTGACTGCGTGGGTTCTCTCCGGGTACTCCGGCTTCCTCCCACCCACAAAGACATGCACCTGGGGATAGGTTGATTGGCAACACTAAATTGGCCCTAGTGTGTGAATGTGAGTGTGAATGTTGTCTATCTGTGTTGGCCCTGTGATGAGGTGGCGACTTGTCCAGGGTGTACGCCGCCTTCTGCCCAATTGTAGCTGAGATAGGCACCAGTGCCCCCCGCGACCCCAAAGGGAATAAGCGGTAGGAAATGGATGGATGGAATACAGAAATGAAAATGAACATTATTACACTTATATTATATCGAACTTAAAGGACGCTTTCTTACTCGAACGATGAAAAGCCTTACACAATATGTCCTATATTATAGCTGTTCTTATTTTGAGTGTACTGTATATGGAATTCACTGATCAACGTATTTAGTTTAAAGTTGAAAGAATATAAGACAATTAGACAAGTGAGTTAAAAATAACAAGTGTTTCTCAATGGTCTTCCTAATGAATCCTTGCTGTTTTTTCTGGTTCAAAATGTAAACACGACTTGCAACCAACGTTTCCTCTAAGGTGCGCGCCTGTGCAATTGCACACTGCTCACGCGTCCTCCGCACACAAAATCGAATCAAAAGATAAGCGCATAACAGTGTGCACGTCTGTCGTCGCTCACATTTGCGCCACTGAATGCTCAAGGAGTTTTGGCGTTTGCTCATACATATGAACAATTGGAGTTGCTCGCAACTCTTTTATTTTCGTCCTGGCTATCACTCACGTTTCACAGGGAGTTCAGGAGTCATTGTCGACCAGACAAGTAGACGTTCAAGAATGAATAAGCGCAGTTATGGGGTCGAAAACCAACATTATATTTCTCACCACCGTGGTGAAAAGATTCAGGCTTGTCCTCAACATTAGACGTCAGTGTTGGCGTAATCAAGAGTCGCCAATTCCAATGATGCATTTAAGACTAACGGATATTTAATATTTACTGATTCGCGTTATTGTAACAGGTATGCTTTACATAAAATAACCGAGTTTTTTTTTTACTGGTTTAAACCTCCATTTGAATACTTATACCAATGATTGCTCTTAATGTTGTATACGTACAGCTATCTTTTTCTACACAAGTGAGTCACCTTGGTGTGACTGGCCAAAATAACAACAATTTGAAAGCTCCTGAACGCAGCAAAAGTGTTGTCACTTCCTCCTACTGGGGTGGGACTTGTAGTTTTTATTAAGTAAGCTATTTTTTCTTAGTTTTATCATTCTAGTACAGTTACAATGAATAAAATACTACGCCTCACATTATATATGAAAATGGAGTTACAGTCACCCTTCCCCTGACTGAAAATCTCGTTAAAGAAGGGAAATCCAGTTGTACTTACGTGCTAGTAATCCTCGATCCTGCGAGCAAGAAAAGCAGCTGAGTGCACTAAAACAAAATGTCACCTTTTGTTGAGCGACATGTTATTATTATGCTTAATTTAAACACAAGCCAAGTCGTAGACGTTGATAAAAACGAAATGTTTTAGTACCGATGTTCGGTGGGCTTGGGTGTCTGCAGACAGCAGCCTCCTTCACACTGGACCTTATTTGGACTTTTGTCTCTCTGGCGACCCCGAATTCATGAGAATGTTTCTGGAGACAATCGTGTCTTCTGGGGGACAGTGAGTCTATTTTAATGCGACTTAAATTGGATTAATTATCGTGACTTAAAGAGAAAGGGATACATTTCACATTTTAACATTATGTCATCATGACTCAATTAAGTGTAGTGTCAGCAAAGGGGCGGTATAACTCTGTTGGTTGAGCGGCCGTGCCAGCTACATGAGGGTTGCAGGTTCGATCCCTGCTTCCCCCATCCTCGTAATTGCGGCTGTGTCCTTGGGCAAGACATTTTACCCACCTGCTCCTAGTGCCTCCCACACTGGTTTGAATCTAACTTAGATTATTGGGTTTCACTATGTAAAAGCGCTTTGAGTCTCTAGAGAAAAGCGCTATATAAATATAATTCACTTCACAAATAGGAATTAGCATCCTAACCCACATAGTTGTATCACACAACTTTGGCAGTTATGATGAGATAATGATTATGTTTGTAATATAGTGGACACTTATTAGGTCGACCAGTTAAGGACAACCACTGCAAACACTTGGCCTTTAAACGGGAACTCCACTTTTGGGATTTCTGTATATTATTTACAATCCTTATGTAAGACAAGAACACACATCTTTCTCTTTTCTGTGCGTTTTAAATAGTGAAAAATGAGGGGCCTATAATTATAAGTACTAGGGACTGACCTATTTGGCTTATAAAGCCCTCTAAACACCTCCAACAACATTTGATATGATGCTGCAAGTATGTCTATGGACGGTCTCATTCATCCAGTTGGGAGAGTGGCCGTGCGCAACCCGAGGGTCCCTGGTTCAATCCCCATCTACTACCAACCTCGTCACGTCCGTTGTGTCCTGAGCAAGACACTTCACCCTTGCTCCTGATGGGTTCTGGTTAGCGCCTTGCATGGCAGCTCCCTCCAGTGTGTGAATGTGTGAATGGGTGAATGTGGAAGTAGTGTCAAAGCGCTTTGAGTACCTTGAAGGTAGAAAAGCGCTATACAAGTACAACCCATTTACCATTTACCATTAATGTATTCTCATATTGTCTCAGATTGCAACTGGACTGTTCAGTTTTTCTGTTCAGTCTGTTGGCCACATAGTTCATGCTCATAGACTGAGCTCTATCAGATCTAGTCTTCGAGTTAGTCAGACGAGATCTAGTCCCTGAGAAATGTAAGTATGTGTGTACTGTAATAACAGGCATATTTATGAAAACGTAAAATTTATAGGATTTTGGTAATTGTTGGCACCTTCGGAACCTCTCTCATGGGCTCATAGATTTCACAGAGCGCACAGCAACAAACACTACTTCCGTCAACAACAAAAGCATCAAGAACGTGTTCTGTGTTTGGTACCCCCAATAATGGCAGACGTTGTGAGGGACGATGATTACTTTGGGACAATTCATGATTCAGAACCTCATTTCTTTTTAGCCTGAATATACAAAAGATGAGCTACACTTTTTTGAAGCTAGGTGCTAAGCAGATCCAACTAAATTGAAACGCTAAACCATTGTCCTACCGTTAGCATTTAAGACGAGTGCTAAATGTTTATAGAAAACCGTCACTTACAATGTCAGCTCTCACTGGAATGCTGACTGATGGGATCGTTGTATCTTTCAGCACTATATTGTGCTCCCAGCGAGCTGCTCAATTCAAAATACCCCTTAGGTAAAAAAAAAAAAAAAAAAAATGCTTCAAAGAAAATATCAACATTTTTGTCTTCCAAGCGATGTCATTAGGTCTAAGTTGAGAGCCATTATCAGAATAAGATTCAGAATTAGAATTAGAAACCAGAATTTGGCCAAGTATACTTGCTTATTCACTTTTGTACAAGGAATTTTTCTTTGGCAGTTGTTAGCTCTCTAAACATACAACAAATTGAAAAGTATAAATTCACTGAGCAAGCAAGTACTCTCGGTGCATACTTTACAGCAAAACTTATACTAGTCACCTATCAACACTATATACTGTACAAGTAAGACTTACCAAATTTAGTGAAAAGTACAATATATCCATAAGAGAAATGTATAGTGACAAAAAATGTCAAAAGAAAAAGCCAAGTGCATGGTCTGTGATGTGCAATAGGCTTGTGATGTGCAGTAAGTCTGTAATATGCAGGATGCATGAGTGATAAAGTCAGTAAAGTCAGGCTGTGTTTGGGAACAGTATCCACTGATTTAGTCACTCCGGAGTTTTAGTTGCTAATATGCGGGAATTTTAAAGGTGAACAACTTCTCAGCTTATGGTTACAACCTTCTACTATAAAGTTAAAGTGCCACACAAGGTGTGGCAAAATTATTCTCTGCATTTGACCCATCACCCTTGTTCACCCCCTGGGAGGTAAGGGAAAGTTGGCAGCAGCGGTGACCTCGCCCGGGAATCATTTTGGTGATTTAATCCCCAATTCCAACCCTTGATGCTGAGTGCCAAGCAGGGAAGTAATGGGTCCCATTTCTATACACGTGTGAGACATGATTCTACCGCTCGGCTGTTGAGAGCCTGCTGACGTACTGCATAACAGTGTGGTACGCCAGCTGCACTGAAGCAGACAAACAGGCGATTCAGAGGGTCATAAAGTCTGCACAAAAAATCAATCGGCTGTCCCCTGCCCTCCCTGAAGGATTTACACAACTCCCGTTGCCCCAACAGAGCAAAAACATTACCAAGGACAGCACATACCCTGGCTTCCACCTGTTCGACTTGCTACCATCAGGCAGGCGCTACAGGTGCTTCAGAGCCAAAACAAACAGGCTCAGAGACAGCTTCTTTCCCAAAGCTGTCACCATGTTGAACTCTAACTTATAATAATAATAATTCACCCCTATACAATATCATGCCCTAATACCCTACTGTGCAATACTACCCTTCGAGTGCAATACGTCCGACACTGATTGTTATTTATTACTTCGGTACTCTTGTCTTGTTCTGTATTTTGTACAGTATTTTGTATTTCTATAGTGTTTTGTATATTGTACATGATTGCTTATTATTTTTTATTTTATAGTAGTCTGTTTATTTCAATTGTCAGTTTTTTCCTTTATTACCTCTTGTGTTATTTATTTCACCCCATATTTGTTCCCACTGCCGCACCTTAAGTTGGAGTCTTTAATCTTGTTATATGCAAAAATAATGACAATAAAGTCCATTCTATTCTATTTATGTTCTAAAATTTACCTGCACAAATTCAGAGGTGATTCTGTAGCTAACTTCTTGCTAATGGCCGCTCTGTGAGTGTCTCTGTGAGAAAGGCGCTGTGTTGTTACGCCAGAATAGTAGTTCCTTGGCGTTAGTTCTTACAATAATGATATCACTATAACTTCTTTAATATGCATGCTGTGACATGTAAATTGATTATTGGTAGCAGTATTTTAGAGGGCTTTTTAGGTGGAATAGTTGACTCCCCATGACCTGCATTGTTAGCTGCCTCATGCTAGCAGTTTGTCACTATTTAGAACGCAAAGACAAAAGAAAAACGTATGTTTTTGTCTCACATAATGATTGTAAATGATGGGCAAAATTCCCCCAAAAAGTGTAGTTTACCTTTAAATAAACAATAATTGTGGATTATTGATGGACACTGTCAGAGGTAACCAACATTCTATTACGGTTATCAGATGATAAAGCATGGAATGTAATTTACACATGGTATTCTAAATGTATCGATATAAATATTTTACATACCACTCTTAGATACAGGATTACAAAATAATTACACCAAATGCATTTTTTATAAATTTTTGATCACAATTTCGACATAATGAATGTATAGATGAGGTGGCGATGAGGTGGCGACTTGTCCAGGGTTTACTCCGCCTTTCGCCCGAATGCAGCTGAGATAGGCTCCAACACCCACCGCGACTCCGTAAGGGCAAGCGGTAGGAAATGGATGGATATATATACGTACGAGAGGAACAAGCGGTAGAAAATGAATGGCTGGGTATATATATATATATATATATATATATATATATATATATATATCCAGCCATCCATTTTTTTACCGCTTATTCTCTTTGGAGTCGCGGGGGGCGCTGGTGTCTATATATATATATATGTATATATACACATACTTACATAGAACTTCAAAACCTTATCAAGAGGGCTGGTAAAATAATTGGCATGCAGCCCCCGACAAGACCATGAGAAAGCAGGGTCTTAAAATGACCGGTGACCCACACCACAAACTTCATAGTGAAATTGTGTTGATGCCAAAAGGTAAACGGTACAGAACAGCAACATACAAACTCAATAGGTATAGATTTTTCTTTCTCCCACTGGCAATCAAAACAAAACAAAAAACTGCTCTAATAACAGGAGGCAATAAAAAGGAGTGCAATATTGGTATAATGCAATACGAGAGGTGTGCAATACGGGAGGCTGTAATGTGTGATCTCCTAACCAACTGATATACCTGCGCACTGTTCACTGTTGTCACTGTATTGTAGGATGAATTGTATGTATGTATGTGTGTGTGTAAAACGCTGTGTCTAGATGTCCAAGACAAATTTCTCCTCGGAGACAATAAAGCTAATTGTTATTATTATTATTACACACACACACACACACGCACATGCACACACCCACACCCACACCCACACACACACACACACACACACACACACGTTTATATATGTATGTATACACATACATCATATAGAAATTTTGATTAAAAATTATATGCATGCATTTGGCACAAACATTTGGTAATCCTGTATATAAGAGTGGTACACAAAACACAATTTTACAGCATGACACAGCCGTGTAAAGATAGCTTGACCCAGGAATCTCTCAGAAATAAAACATGCTCATCCATCTTTGTGGCAGCTGCCTCATAAAGGTGATGGAAATTTTTGTGTAAATACAAACACTTAAATGTAACACACCTTCAATACTTCCAGTACAGGATCAAAGTCTGTGTACTTCATCTCCTCTGCGTAGAACAGTGGTTCTCAATTATTTTCTGTCACGCTCCCACTAGGAGACAAGAAATGTTCACACACCCCCTGAATGGAAATCCTAAAAAGAACCTGACAATAAGTATTTATATGCTCATTACCAGTAAACTGAAGCGTTACGTAGATATACTTGGTCATATATCCTGGTTGACCTTGTTGATTAGTTTGAGCAGTGCTGCCACCTAGCCGGAGGCTTGTGTATCATCCATCCATCCATTTCTACCGCTTGTCTAAATAAAAGACTACAACTGGAAGTTCCCTACCTCTCACCGCCAATATTTGAGAATCACTGACGGAAGTCAACATAAAATACAAGCTGCTGTATGTCAAATACAAACTAAAACAATTTAATATTTCTCGGCACACAAACTTTATGTGAATGTGTAGTTGACTAATGCTCAATACACCATATATATATATATATATATATATATATATATATATATATATATATATATATATATGTATGTATATATATATATATATATATATATACTGCGATGAGGCATCACAACTATGAATGAACACATATGAACACATATTGTTAAGTACATAACTCCATAAGTACATAACTCCATATGTGTTCATTCATAGTTGTGATGCCTTCAAACTACAATGTAAATAGTCATGAAAATAAAGAAAACACATTGAATGAGAAAGTGTGTCCAAACTTTTGGCCTGTAACATATATATAGTATATATATATATATATATATATATATATATATATATATATATATATATATATATATATATATATATATATATATATATATATATGTAGGTGTGGGAAAAAATCACAAGACTACTTCATCTCTACAGAACTGTTTCATCAGGAGATTTCTCCTGATGATTGAGGGAACCCCTCATGAAACAGTTCTGTAGAGATGAAGTAGTCTTGTGATTTTTTCCCACACCTACATATTGCGCTTTACCACGGTATCGAGCACTATTCTCTGGATAATCCAATCAAGACATATATATCAATCAATCAATCAATGTTTACTTATATAGCCCTAAATCACTAGTGTCTCAAAGGGCTGCACAAACCACTACGACATCCTCGGTAGGCCCACATAAGGGCAAGGAAAACTCACACCCAGTGGGACATCGGTGACAATAATGACCCAGTGACAATGATGACTATGAGAATATGATACTGTGAAAGATCAATCCATAATGGATCCAACACAGTCGCGAGAGTCCAGTCCAAAGCGGATCCAACACAGCAGCGAGAGTCCCGTTCACAGCGGAGCCAACAGGAAACCATCCCAAGAGGAGGCTGATCAGCAGCGCAGAGATGTCCCCAGCCGATACACACATATATATATATATACTGCGATGAGGTGGCGACTTGTCCAGGATGTACGCCGCCTTCCGCCCGATTGTAGCTGAGATAGGCACCAGCGCCCCCCGTGACCCCAAAAGGGAATAAGCGGTAGAAAATGGATGGATATATATATATATATATACATATATATACATATATATATACACATATATATATACATATGTATGTGTGTGTGTGTGTGTGTGTGAAGTGTATCCTCATGTTTGTTGTCAAAATAATTTGGGTCTAATTCTGACATCGAATCAGGTCACACAGGAATGACTTGGCAAAGAGAGAAACAGGATTTGAGTAAACACGCACCTCAGCACCACCCAGTCAGAGGAGTCCACCATGAACCTAGAGGCGCAGGTAAGAAGCACACAGGATTATTACTACACATGCAAAGACAGCAGTGATTATATGTCAAACATAAATAAATCTGAGGTGGCTTGTGTTAAATAGCTTTAGGGATCAATGTACTTGTTAAAGAGAGATGATGTACTTATGTACTATATGTACATGAGTGAGAACGGTAATACATGGGTAATGACAAGGTTGTTATACAGTGCTTGTAGCATTTGAAATACAAATGAACATATTAAACATTCAGGGAGTTTTAATTTGACATGTGTGTTATGTAATAATAAGTCACCTTACTGTATATAAAAGTGATGCTTTTATGCAGTTTAATGTGCTCTGATGAGCTATTGTGTTTTGGCAATGATAAGATATGGCATGGCAATCATAAGATATTATGGTATGGCAATGGTAATACATTGTTCGGCAATAATACAGTAAATAACAAATAGACAATATTTTTCAGATATAAGAGTTTCACAGCGTCAAATTAACACAACCCGCCAGGACGTGTAAATAATGCAGTCCAACCTGCTTGAACACACACTGACTGGGGCGTGTAGCCATGTGAACACGCCTTACACGCATTTCCTTTTCCATAAAAATACGTCATAACTTACCTTGTCTTTTGTCAAGTAACCGTCAAGCTTGTGTAAAATAGAGATTGCAGGAAATGGCGTTAGTAAGTCAGCAAGTTGTACTTCCAACAAGTGTTGAAATTCCATAACTAGAATATATACTTATACAAACAAAAAGTAGAACTGTTTTTTAAAAAGTGTTCCTTTTTGTATGTCGCCTTACGTCAGTGCTTATTGGTTATTTTTTGACATGCCCCCCCTTGTTTTTTTTTCACAACCCCTTAAATTGAAATACAATTGAGCAATGGTAAATTGTGTGTATTTAAAAAGTGCTTTACTATACCTACAGTCCTACACAATACCCAAAGCGTTTGTCACCTTCACCCATTCACCCATTTCCACACACATTCACACACTACCTGAGCAGCTGACATCAGCACTTACATGCCACCTAGCTGAAGACTTGTGTGTTGTCTTCTCACAACCCCTGACACCTCATCATGCCCACACCACTATATCAGAAGTACTGGACTAAATTTCCCGTAGTGTGAATCTGAGTGTGAATGTTTGTCTATCTGTGTTTGCTTTGCAATGAGGTAGTGACTTGTACAGGGTGGGATAGGCTCCAGCAACCCCTGCGACCCCAAAAGGGACAGGGGGTAAAAAATGGATGGATGGATGGATGGATGGTCAAATGATGGTTATGCAACTTCAAAGAATATCTATATTTCTTGTATGGGAGCCTATTTTAGCACAACCAATAGGGGTCGACACACAGGCCTCAAACTCATGGAAAAAATATAGCCTCCCCACCACAAAACACAATTTTACAGCATGGTCAAAGACATGTAATGTTAGTTTCCCCCAGGTACGTCTTAGGAACAAAAAATACTCATCCATCTTCGTGGCAGCTGGGAATTTCTGTGTAAATGCAAACACCTAAATGTAACACCCCTAATACTTCAAGTAAAAGATCAAAATCTGTGTACTTCATGTCCTCTGCGTAGACCAGTGGTTGTCAATTATTTTCTGTCACGCCCCCTCTAGGAGACAAAAAATGTCCACTAAGTGTTTAAATGCTCATTACCAGTAAACTGAAGGGATACGTACGTATAGTTGGTCACATTTCCTAGTTGAGTTTGTTGATTAATTTGAGCTACGACTGGAAGTCTCTTGCCTCTCACACGTGCCCCCCCCACCCCCCCACACACACACGACACCTCACCCCCACCGCCACCCCCACTATTTGAGAAGTACTGACCAGCACGGTGGCGGAGGGGTTAGAGCATGTGTCACACAATAGGAAGGTCCTGAGTATTCCTGGGTTCAATCCCGGGCTCGGAATCTTTCTGTATGGACTTTGCATGTTCTCCCGGTGACTGCGTGGGTTCCCTTCAGGTACTCCGGCTTCCTCCCACCTCCAAAGACATGCACCTGGGAATAGGTTGATTGGCAACAGTATATTGGCCCTAGTGTGTCAATGTGAGTGTGAATGTTGTCTGTCTATCTGTGTTGGCCCTGCAATGAGGTGGCGACTTGTCCAGGGTGTAGCCCGCCTTGTAGCTGATATAGGCTCCAGCACCCCCCGCGATCCCGAAGGGAATAAGCGGTAGTAAATGATAAATGATAAATGGGTTGTACTTGTATAGCGCTTTTCTACCTCCAAGGTACTCAAAGCGCTTTGACACTACTTCCACATTTACCCATTCACACACACATTCACACACTGATGGAGGGAGCTGCCATGCAAGGCGCTAACCAGCACCCATCAGGAGCAAGGGTGAAGTGTCTTGCTCAGGACACAACGGACGCGACGAGGTTGGTACAAGGTGGGGATTGAACCAGGGACCCTCGGGTTGCGCACGGCCACTCTTCCACTGCGCCATGGATGGATGACTAAAGTCAACATAAAATACAAGCTGCTGTATATCAAATACAAACTAAAACACTTTCATTTATCTTTCTAAAGTTACCTCCTACCAGCCCTTTTGTGTCCGGTACACAACAAACTTTATGTGAGCGTGTAGTTCACTAATAATCAATTAACAAAATAACTTAAGTAAAAGCATATATTTGCTGCCATTGTCAGTATATTTCCGAGAACACGGAAATATAACTTCCTGTTTATTTTGGCGCCTCACACAGAGAGCCAATCATACACCTTCTTCTTTGCACAGATTGGTGCGGAGCATTGTAGTACTTCTTGCTACAATTAGCTGCGGAAACAAAACAAAAGATAACGAATAGCGACGATGCTCACTGGAAATGTACCAAAGTCAGTAAAGCTTATTTTCTTTAGATAATGCACTCAATTAAATGTAAAAGCCAGTGCAATATACCAGAATTAAACATTCTCCACAGGACTTCCCGAGGGACACAGTCAAATGCCTTCTCCAAGTCCACAAAACACATGTTGACTGGTTGGGCAAATTCCCATCCCCCCTCCGAGAGTTTAGAGCTGGCGGAACAGCCTGCCGAGAGTTTACAGTTTATCCACAGTTCCTCTTAAATCGAAGGATTCGACTATTCGGCATCGCCTCCTCTCCAGTACACCTGATTAGACCTTACTGGGAAGGCTGAGGAGTGTGATCCTACGATAATTGGAACACACACTCCGGTTTTCCTTTTTAAATAGAGGAACACCACCCCAGTCTGTCCATCTAGATGTCCACACAGAGTATGGTCAACCACAGTATCCAGAGCCTCAAGGAATTCCAGGCAGAAGCCCTGCCATCGAGGGGCTTCTTAACTACCTCAGCAACCTTAACCCCATAAATAGTAGAGCCCACCGCGGAATCTCCAGGCACTGCTTCCTCTTTGGAAGACCTGTAGTGGGGATTGAGGAGGTCTTTGAAGTGTTCCCTCCACCAATCTACAAAATCCAGAGTTGATCCCCACCATACACAGCGTTGACAGTGCACTGCTTCCCCCTCTTGAGGCGGTGGACGGTGGTCTAGAATCGCTTTGAAGTCATCCGGAAGTTGTTTTCCATGGCTTCTCCGAACTCCTCCCATGTCTGAGTTTTCGCCTCTACAACCACCAAAGCCTCACACCGCTTGGCCCCTCGGTACCTGTCCGCTGCCTCCAGAGTACCATGAGCCAAAAGGACCAGATAGGACTCATTCTTCAGTTTGACGGCATCCTTCACTGTTGGTGTCCACCAGCGGGTCTATGATTACCGTCACGGCAGGTACTGACCACCTTGCGGCCACAGGTCCGATTGGCTGCCTTGACAATAGAGGCACGGAACATGGTCCACTCAGACTCAGTGTCCAGCGCCTCCCTCGTAACATGTTCAATGTTCTCCTGGAGGTGAGAATTGAAAGTCTCTCCGATGGGGGACTCTGCCAGGCGTTCCCAGCAGACCCTCACCATACATTGGGACCTGCCAGGTCTGTCCCGGCATCTTCACCCACCATCAGAGCCGTGTGTGTGTGCATTGGATCTATATGACAGTATATAATGGTGATTTCTCTCGAAAATATGGCTTTATCGCAGGTTGTATTGTATTTTTACATGTTGGGCAAACATCCCCATTCACTTTGGCATGAAATGAAAATGCGCATTTAAACCATTGCAATCGTCAATTATGTGCATAAACAGCTCTGTAAATTACAAACCCCGTTTCCATATGAGTTGGGAAATTTTGTTAGATGTAAATATGAATGGAATACAATGATTTGCCAATCCTTTTCAACTCATATTCAATTAAATGCGCTACAAAGACAAAATATTTGATGTTCAAACTAATAAACTTTAATTTTTTTTTTTTGCAAATAATAATTAACTTGGAATTTTATGGCTGCAACACGTGATAAAGTAGTTGGGAAAGAGCATGTTCACCACTGTGTTACATCACTTATTCTTTTAACAACACTCAATAAACGTTTGGGAACTGAGGAAACTAATTGTTGAAGCTTTGAAAGTGGAATTCTTTACCATTCTTGCTTGATGTACAGCTTAAGTTGTTCAACAGTCCGGGGTTTTGTTATCGTATTTTACGCGTCATAATGCGCCACACATTTTCGATGGGAGACATGTCTGGACTGCAGGCGGCCCAGGAAAGTACCCGCACTCTTTTGCTACAAAGCCAATCCATCCATCCATCCATCCATTTTCTACCGCTTATTCCCTTTTGGGGTCGCGGGGGGCGCTGGCGCCTATCTCAGCTACAATCGGGCGGAAGGCGGGGTACACCCTGGACAAGTCGCCACCTCATCACAGGGCCAACACAGATAGACAGACAACATTCACACTCACATTCACACACTAGGGCCAATTTAGTGTTGCCAATCAACCTATTCCCAGGTGCATGTCTTTGGAAGTGGGAGGAAGCCGGAGTACCCGGAGGGAACCCAATCCAATCCAATCCAATCCACTTTATTTATATAGCACATTTAAACAACAATAATGTTTCCAAAGTGCTGCACAGCCCTGTTAAAAACAATATTATGCTCCACCAATGACTGAATAAAACAAAAAATGAATAAAAATAAAACCAATAAAAACAATATAAAAACAAATATGATTAAAAACTATTTTAAAGGGTAAAATCAATTAAAACAGTAAAATAAAAATAAAAGTGTATAAAAAACACAGAGGACAACAGAGGACAGAGGACCACACAACTCACGTAGTGTTAAAAGCCAAAGAAAAAAGTGGGTCTTAAGACGAGACTTAAAACACTCCACTGTGGAAGCAGTTTGAACATGGAGCGGCAGAGTGTTCCAGAGCTTAGGGCCTACCACAGAGAAGGCCCTGTCTCCCCTGGTCTTAAGTCTGGTCTTGGGCACCACGAGCTGGAGCTGGCTTTCGGACCTCAGAGCACGCGCAGGGATGTAAATTTGGATGAGGTCCGAGATATATCGAGGTGCCAGTCCATGTAAAGATTTAAAAACAAACAGCAATGTTTTAAAATCAATTCTAAAATGAACAGGGAGCCAGTGCAAACTCTGAAGAATTGGGGTTATATGCTGGCGTTTCCTGGCCCCTGTTAAAAGTCGTGCTGCCGCGTTCTGGACTAACTGCAACCGGGAGAGAGCTTTTTGGCTAATGCCAGCATAAAGTGCATTGCAGTAGTCCAGGCGACTTGAAATAAAAGCATGCACGACTTGTTCAAAAAGGTTAAAAGATAAAAACGGTTTAACCTTTACTAAAAGACGAAGGTGATAAAAACACGATTTTAAAACGCCATTGACTTGTTTGTCTAGTTTAAAATGGCTGTCTATAGTGACGCCAAGGCTGGTGACTTTGGGACGCACATAATTTTGCAATGGTCCCAAGTCAAAAACTAAAATTTCCGTTTTTCCCTCATTCATTATTAAAAAATTCTGGGCTAACCAAGCCTTGACGTCACATAGACAGTTAAGAAGGGGTTTCAGGGGGCCGTGGCTTTTTGAAATCGGCATATAAATTTGGCAGTCATCTGCATAAAAGTGATAAAACACTCCATGTTTCTTAAAAATATCTCCAAGAGGGAGGAGATAAAGAGTGAACAGGATGGGGCCTAAAATAGATCCTTGGGGGACACCACAGTAAAGCGGGGCAGAAGAGGAGGTGGCGTCCCCCAGCCTGACAGAGAAGGACCTCTCAGACAGGTAAGATCTGAACCACTCTAGCGCAGTCCCCCTGACACCCACACAGTCTCTCAGGCGGTCTAAAAGAATTGTGTGGTCGACTGTGTCAAAGGCAGCTGTAAGATCTAAAAGCACTAAAATGGCAGAGCTGCCAGAATCAGACATTAAAAGCAAGTCATTAAAAACCTTTAAAAGTGCAGATTCAGTACTGTGCAAAGCTTTGTATCCAGACTGAAATGGATCTAAAGTGCTATTTTCATCTAAAAAAGGCTGCAGTTGTGCCAGAACACATTTCTCCAAAATCTTTGACACAAAAGGTAATTTGGAAATGGGCCGATAATTTGACAAACTTGTCGGATCAAGACCTGGTTTTTTAATCAAAGGCTCAACAACAGCTTTTTTACAAAAGGAGGGGACACAGCCAGAAATCAAGCTGCTGTTGATAATGTTCATAACAGACGAATCAATAGTGTCCCAGATTTCTTTAAAAAAGCGAGGGGGGACTGGGTCTGTGGAACATGATGAGGGTTTTAGCTTGCCGACTATTCCTGTAAGTTCAGGCATGGACACAGGCTCAAAGTGACAGAACACAGTCGAGCACTGAGTGGCCACATTAAAACTTAATGGAAAACGAGAAAGATTTGCCCGAATAGAAGCAACCTTATCATTAAAAAAGGAGAGAAATTTTTCACAAGTTTCACTTGTCATCTCCAGTGAAGTGACTGGATTCGGTTTAAGAACATTACTAATAGTATTAAAAAGAACACGTGGCTTACTGATGATATTTAAAATTAAAATTTAAACTGTTGTAACACGTGGCTTGGTATTGTTTTGTTGAAATAAGCAGGGACGTCCATGATAACGTTGCTTGGATGGCAACATAGGTTGCTCCAAAACCTGTATGGATTATTCAGCATTAATGGTTCCTTCACAGATGTCTAAGTTACCCATCACAGATGCTGGCTTTTGAACTTTGCGCCTACAACAATCTGGATGGTTATTTTCCTCTTTGTTCCAGTGGACACCTCGTCCACAGTTTCCAAATATAATTTGAAATGTGGACTCGTCAGACCACAGAACACCTTTCCACTTTGCATCAGTCCATCTTAGATGAGCTCGGGCCTAGCGAAGCCGGCGGCATTCCTCGGTGTTGTTGATAAATGGCATTCGCTTTGCAGAGTAGAGTTTTAACTTGCATTTACAGATGTAGCGACCAACTGTAGTTACTGACAGTGGTTTTCTGAAGTGTTCCTTTACACACTGATGTTGGTTTTTGATGCAGTACCGCCTGAGGGATCAAAGGTCCGTAATATCATCGCTTACGTGCAGTGATTTCTCCAGATTCTCTGAACCTTATGATAATTTTACGGACTGTATATGGTAAAATCCCTAAATTCCTTGCAATAGCTCGCTGAGAAATGTTGTTCTAAAACTGTTCGACAATTTGCTTACAAATTGGTGACCCTCGCCCCATCCTTGTTTGTGAATTACTCAGCATTTCATGGAAGCTGCTTTTATACCCAATCATGGCACCCACCTGTTAGTAACTAGCCTGCACACCTATGGGATGTTCCAAATAAGTGTTTGATGAGCATTTATCAACTTTATCAGTATGTATTGCCACCTTTCCCAACTTCTTTGTCACGTGTTGCTGGCATTAAATTCCAAAAGTAATGATTATTTGAAAAAAAAAAGGCTATCAGTTTGAACATAAAATATGTTGTCTTTGTAGCATATTCAACTGAATATGGGTTGAAAATGATTTGCAAATCATTGTATTCCGTTTATATTTACATCTAACACAATTTCCCAACTCATATGGAAACGGGGTTTGTAGATCAGCAAGAGCGCACGTGCACTCTTAATGATACAGCACGCAGTTAGAATAATGGTAAGAAAAAAACACAGAGGTTTTGCCTTATTATTGTAACTGCAACTAAAGTTAGTGTAGTAATTTAGATATTACATTTATTTAGATGCTTTATCTATTTACGTTACATACAGTTCAGGCCAAAGGTTTGGACGCACCTTGTCATTTCAATAGGTGTTCTTTATTTTCATAACTATTTACTTTGTAGATTGTCACTGAAGGCATCAAAACTATGAATGAACACATGTGGAGTTACAGTATGCACTCAAAAAAAGGTGTAATAACTGAAAACATGTTTTATACCCTAGTTTCTTCAAAAACGCCACCTTTTGCTCTGATTACTGCTTTGCACACTCTTGGCATTCTCTCGATGAGCTTCAAGCACACCTCCATCCATCCATTCATTTTCTACCGCTTATTCCCTTTCGGGGTCGCGGGGGGTGGGGGGGGGGGCTGGTGCCTATCTCAGCTACAATCGGGCGGAAGGTAGGGTACACCCTGGACAAGTCGCCACCTCATCGCAGGGCCAACACAGATAGACGGACAACATTCACACTCACATTCACACACTAGGGCCAATTTAGTGTTGCCAATCAACCTATCCCCAGGTGCATGTCTTTGGAAGTGGGAGGAAGCCGGAGTACCCGGAGGGAACCCACGCATTCACGGGGAGAACATGCAAACTCCACACAGAAAGATCCCGAGCCTGGATTTGAACTCAGGACTGCAGGAACTTCGTATTGTGAGGCAGACGCACTAACCCCTCTTCCACCGTGAAGCCCTCAAGCACACCTGTGAAGTGAAAACCATTTCAAGTGACTACTTCTATAATCTCATCGAGAGAATGCCAAGAGTGTCCAAAAAAGTAATCAGAGCAAAGGTTGGCTATTTTGAAGAAACCAGAATATTAAAGATGTTTTAGTTTATTTCACCTTTTTTTGTTAAGTACATAACTCCATATGTGTTCATTCATAGTTGTGATGCCTTCAAACTACAATGTAAATAGTCATGAAAATAAAGAAAACACATTGAATGAGAAAGTGTGTCCAAACTTTTGGCCTGTAACATATATATAGTATATATATATATATATATATATATATATATATATATATATATATATATATATATATATATATATATATATATATATATATATATATATATATATATATATATATATATATATATATATGAGTATATATATATATGCGTATATATCCATCCCATCCATCCATTTCCTACCGCTTATTTCCTTTGGGGTCGCGGGGAGCGCTGGTGCCTATCTCAGCTACAATCGGGCGGAAGGCGGCGTACACCCTGGACAAATCGCCCTTCATCGCAGGGCCTGTACTGTTTACGTGTAAAATATATAATATATCACTGCACTAACTTCAAACATATATATATATATGTATTTATTTATATATATATATATATATATATATATATGTATATATATATTATCCACCCATCCATTTTCTACCGCTTGTCCCTTTTGGGGTCGCGAGGGATGCTGGAGCCCTTCTCAGCTGCATTCGGGTGGAAGGCGGGGTACGCCCAGAACAATTTTCCACCTCAATGCGGGGCCAACACAGATAGACAAACAACATTCACACTCGGGTCAATTTAGTGTTACAAATCAACCTATCCCCAGGTGCATGTCTTTAAATAAAAAATAAATACATTAAAAAAAAAGTATATACTGTATATATATATAGGGTTACTTTACATGTCTCTATAAGACTGTAATTGACTGCCATGTTTGTATGAAAGCACAGATCGAGGAGATCGTGTCCACAGCCAAATTCGGGGACCTGATCGAGTTCTCGTACCCTATTGGCTACTCTCACTGGGGCGTGTACCACGGAGACGGTCATGTGATCCACTTTGCAGTCGCAGGTGAGGCTGTGTCATGTGACCTGGGGCTGTCATTTAACCTTTGACCCCTACTCTATAATGACAACTTCCAATGTGTTGCTGCAGAGGAGAGCACCATCATGGGAAACCTTCGCATGTCTCTCCAAAACCTGTTTCCCATCTGCGGCGACCTCCTGCTGGGAGCCACAAAGATACGTTGTGTGCCGCTCGGTGAGGTCAACGTGCCCGCTGGCACTCACATCCTGATCTGCAACAACCGGCACGCCTTCACGCCGTCCTCCACCGAAGACATAAGGCGGCGCAGCGACGCCCTGGTAAACGAAGAGCTCACCTACGATCTCTTTGCCCTCAACTGCGAACACTTTGCCACGTTTGTTCGCTTTGGGAAGTCTGTGTGCAACCAGGTACTTGTTCAACTTTAACCGTGGAAACATCCGCATGACCTTTGACCTCTAATACCTTTCCTTCAGATACCTACCAAGCCCAAAAACGTGGAGAATGAGGCCGCAACAGCCAAATTTCAGGACATTGTGGATTCCAAAGGAAACTAATGAAGACTGCTTCTAGAGACACACACACACACACACTGTCCAGGAGATGTCGTTCATCGGATGTCTTCATCATCATTGACTTGCATTATTATGTACTATACTCTGCTAACAGCTGTTCCTAATATTATGAATCTACCTGACAGTGTCAATCCAAACTTGTCGTTATTGCTGGTTATGCTTTCATCAACATTTTTTTGCTAGCTAGCAAGTAAGAAGATACAAAAAAATAAAATAAAAATAAAAAAAATACACAGAGCAACATTTGGGTGCAGATCTGCATAAAAGCACAAGTTGATGAATTCCTATTTGAGTCGTGCAATAAGAGTCAAGTGTTGCAGTGACACATTAGATCCAGCAGGTGGAGCTGTGGGGGAAAAAGATTGTTGCCCCACTTTGCTATGAACGTCACTGCCTCCTGCAGGACTAGAGTGGAATGTATTTTTTCAACTCAAAAGGAGTCAGCAACATATGAGGACTTTACGCCTAAGACTCTCTGCGGTTGAGTAAATAAACGCTGGACACAGCGTGAGTGTATCTAATGAGAAAACAAGTCAGTCGTCACTACATAACTTTTATTGAGAATAGAAGCAGGTGTTTAGACAAAAACAAGACAAAGGGGTCACTTCCTGTCAACACAATAAAAGCTTACGCGTGAACAACCACGGGAAGGCCATGAAGTGATTTATTTTGAGAGGCATGACGTAAACATGCACAATGTAAAAGGACCGACAGGCATGACGTAAACATGCACAATGTAAAAGGACGTCGGTCCTCATAGTTGACACAGGAAGTGCTTCCCAGCTCACTTCCTGTTTGCGGTTCATCTTTCTGGTCATGCTGCCACCAGCACTGCCACCAGAGGGCGCTCTCCCGCTGTCACAATGATTTAAAGGCGGTAGTAAGAAGTCAACACTCTTTCCCCTCCTAGTATCAAAACATTGTGAATATTTTGAATGAATTTGTTACCGCCTCGTGTTGTGTGCGCACAACTCTGACATGGCCGCCAGTCTTAAGGTGCACTTGGTGTCTCGTCACGCCTTCACGTTCCATACCCAAACAGCCCACTAACTTCCCTACCATCAGACGCTCATCCGCTGGCATCTTGGAGATGAGGTGAGAGGTCGCAGGGTCGGTGGGATGTCAGGAGAAAGGCACGCCCCATCTCTGCGTGGCGGCGCTCAGCTCACACGGGCTGATGACCAGCATGCGGGACGAGTCCAGCCCGTCCAGCGCCATAGCCGAGTCCAGGCAGAAACGAGACGCCTGGTGCTCCAGGTGAGTGCCAGACTTCTGCCAGCGCTGAGGGACACACCGACAATTACACGCCACGCCATGGCAACACTAAAAATTGGCCCTAGTGTGTGAATGTGAGTGTGAATGTTGTCTGTCTATCTGTGTTTGCGACTTGTCCAGAGTGTACGCCGCCTTCCGCCCGATTGTAGCTGAGATAGGCACCAGAGCCAGGGAATAAGCGGTAGGAAATGGATGGATGGATGGCCACACGTTGTAAGCAAAATACTTCCAAAAATTTATTAACGTGGACTGCGACTCAAACAAGTTGAAAAACTTATTCGGGTGTTATCATTTAGTGGTCTATATACTGTACTGTGCAATCTACTATTAAAAGTTTCAATCAATCAATCAATTCCTGTTTCGGTCGAGCCATAGTGTCGAAACAAAATTATTTTAATTTTGAGATTATTTAAAAAAACACTACATTTAATTTAAATAAGCCAACCTTGATTAAGGATTGTTAAAGTAATATTGTATATTTCTTTTGACGGTAGACAATCTGTCAATTATTTTGCACATTAACATAGACTTAGACAAACTTTGTTGATCCAGAAGGGAAATTGTTCCACACAGTAATTAGAATGGAAAGGATAATGCAGGTATTAAGTAGACCAAAAATGTACCATAGTAGCAATATAAAATATAACATATATGTCATATTTACATATTATATATACAGTATATAATATATACTGCTATATTATATTTTAATACAATGTATAACAAATCCCAATTACCATGTACAATATTACAGTATATGTAACAGCTGCAGCAAAAGAAAAAAGCAGCATAAAATAGGCTATCTGTATATAAGCTAATGCTGCCCCTAATACCACGTATTTTTGCTTTTAGTTTACAACTTTTTAAAATATAATTTTAAAAACGAAATTATATAAATCCATCCATCCATCCATTTTCTACCGCCTATTCCCTTTTGGGGTCGCTAGCGCCTATCTCAGCTACAATCGGGCGGAAGGCGGTGTACACCCTGGACAAGTCGCCACCTCATCGCAGGGCCAACACAGATAGACAAACAACATTCACACTCACATTGACACACTAGGGAGAATAAAAACTAAGATAAAATGAAAACACAAATCCTGCAATTTTCATATTTGACCACAAGATGGCGGCATGCTCAGTATGATAGGATGTGTAGTGCCCACTGACTGTGTGTGTGTGTGCGTGTGCGTTTGAGCATTGTTCATAGCTGGAAAACAAGGCATCAGATTGGATCAGACATGAAAAGTGTGTTTTAACCAGCTGTGTGTGTGTGTGTGTGTGTGTGTGTGTGTGTGTGTGTGTGTGTGTGTGTGTGTGTGTGTGTGTGTGTGTGTGTGTGTGTGTGTGTGTGTGTGTGTGTGTGTGTGTGTGTATGTGCATTTGTTGTTGGTGGTCCAGATAAAACTAAACAAAGCAAACAGAATCAGAGCATGCCATGTTCAATCATGTGACACAACATCTGCGAGCATGTATCTTTTCATCAGTGAACACGCGGCGGCCATGTTTTTTTTATGTTGTAGAGCCTTTGAAGCGTATCGCTGTAGTGTATTTCGATGTGGATAACATTGTTCGGGTTTTGTGCTCAACATAGCGCTCACCACATTGCGTTTTATTAAGATGGCGAGATAACCGAAAGCGAGTGAATTCAGTGTTTCTGGCTGCAGTTATTATCCCAGCATGCACTATGACGGTCTTTCCCACATCAGCACATACACTAAAATATCATCTTGACTTGTTGACATCGCCATATTTGCTGCTTACCACAGCATGGCTTTAAGACAGAGATTCCTCTAGGGAAGACATGCAGTATGATTGGTTTAGTAATGGATAACAGAGGGGACAGGGTTTTCCTTATTGACTTCAGGCGCATCAGCTGTAAAAAGTGATGTATGGTTTTTGAAATGTTTAAGGCGGGGTACACCCTGGACAAGTTGCCACCTGATTGCCGGGCCAACACGTGTGCAGATGAGATAGGCTCCAGCACCCCCCTGGACCCCGTAAAGTACAAGCGGTAGAAAATGGATGGATGGATGAATGAACTAGAAGTCAAAAGTATATGATATAATAATAAAAACAAATATTTAAAAAAACATGCAAATAATATTCATGATCGTAATGATATGCATCCTACAGTGCTAAATGCACATTTCTTGTGTTTTCTGACACTTGTTGGGCCTCTGGTGGAGGAATGTAATGTTACCAGATGCTTAGAATGCATGACGTTGCCTATTCATATATGAATGTTTCCGCGTGTGTGTGGCAAGCGCACTGGCAGCATCTGCGCTTGTTTTCGTTCTTGGCGCTGACATGTTGTCTTCCTCTGTGGATCGTTGTCCTTCTCACACGTCAAAGACTGACTCAAGGATCAAATGATGCACCGTACTAGCGCTTGTTTACACACACACACACACACACACACACACACACACACACACACACACACACACACACACACACACACACACACACACACACACACACACACACACACACACACACACACACACACTCACACACACACACACACACACACACGCACGCACGCACACATACACGCGTGCGCATGTTTGATCTAGTCACACACGTTTGGGATGAAGAAGTCAACCAGGATTAGCAGACAGAGACAGACATAGACATAGACACACACACACACACTGAACAGTTGGTGAGGTGTAATGAGCTCATTTTTAGCTGCCTGCCTCTTGACAGTGACTTGGCCCCGCCCCTCCAACATCTCCAGACGCCCCGCCACCCTCACCCTCACCTACTTCATGCTAGTGTGCCCCCTCCCTCCCTCTCTCTCAGGTGATTTATGACTTGTCAGATTGGTTTCTGCTGCAGGGAGTTCTGGGACGCCGTCAAGGTGCCCACTGGTCAGGTAATGACAAGTGTGTGTATGTGTGTGTGTGTGTGGGGTGGGGTGGGGTGGGTGGGGGTGTATAAGAACCTGCCGAGCACGTGTGTGTGTGTGTGTGTGTGTGTGTGTGGGGTGGGGGTGTATAAGAACCTGCCGAGCACATATGTGTGTGTGTGTATGCATAATGACCATATTTGTACAAATTCATACTTACATTAATTAACATTTGCATGAATTAATTTTTGTTCATGTGACATACGATAGTGGCTGGCCTTTGGTTATGCAACACCTGTGTGTGTGTGTGTGTGTGTGTGTGTGTGTGTGTGTGTGTGTGTGTGTGTGTGTGTGTGTGTGTGTGTGTGTGTGTGTGTGTGCGTGTGTGTGTGCGTGCGCAAACCTGCTTGCCGTCCGCCATGTTGCAGGGCAGCAGCAGCAGTTGTGAGGCGGGGAAGGTTGTGGTGACGGATACACAGTGGTGTTGTTGTCGTATCTGCTGACCTGGTGTGTACATCCACTCCTGCAGAAAGAACACTATTACTTTGGGGACCGCAACATGCATGCCGAAGGGCGGACGGCCACAATGTACCCCACTGAACATTTTGCTCATAATGATAAATACTTGCTTTTAAAAGATCTTAATTGTGAATGAATTGTTAGCATGTTGTTGATTGCTCCAGTAAGATGACATCTTCACTTCGCCGCTAACGAGGGCGTTGATTTATTGACGCCACGTGTTCATTGATGCTTGCGGGCGTGAATGATCTGCTTCTGTCTTTATCTTAATGGAGGCTGTCGTGTTTCTGCGTCGTTATCGCGCCATCAAGCACACCACGCATGCTGTTTTCTTTCCCACAGTTTCTTTTTACATGACTTCTTTATATTTTTGTGTAGGACTTTGGCACACTTTTCTCAGTATACATACTTTCGGGGGTCCTGATATTGCATTTTTAACTATTGGCTGATACAAAGCCGATATGATATCAGCATGAATAATACATACTTTGATGTGGGGTCTGAAACGAGGATGTCGTTGTGACTTGTGCAGCCCCCTCTGAGACATTTGTGATTTTGGGCTATATAAATAAACATTGATTGATCATTTTTAGAGTAGAATATTCGAAAAGGCTTAATCAAGTGATATTGTGTTGGGCTCTACATGCTGAATGTTGAATCTTATAGGCAAGTATGCATTCATGTCCTAGATGTGTTGCTGTAGTAAGGAAGTAGTCTTTGCCTTTAAGTAGAATGTGTCAGTTTTGTCTTTTGTTGAGTCTTACAAAGCATTTATACTGTAAGTATTGTACGTATTGCACACCAGCTGTTTGATTGGAAAGCACCTCTTAGTTGTAGTTTTCATTACAAATGTGGGAGGTGTTGAAATTGCCATGTAATATCACTAATGCTTATTAGTAGCATGTACAAAATATGGCAAATGCAATGCAAATTAGCATTGAGCTAGCACATTTGTTTCAATTAAAATATTTTATGTTGGAATGTCACAGAGAAGTTATTTTGTATAGCATGTCAGTTATATTGATGAACTATGTTTGTTTGTTTAGTTTTACAGTGTTTTTAAGTGAGACTCTCAAAAGGCTTTTGAATGTAGACGACCTGTTGTCAGTCTGCTAAGTTATCGGTCTGCTAAGCTAGCAAGAGAAGATGTTAGCGGGCACTAACAGACTGCTTGTGTTGGAGTCCTTATAGCAGAAGTTTCAGATGCAAACTGATATCAGTTTTTCTGCTGGTATCGGACCGATATCAATATCACAGAATAATATATTTGATACATTACTGCGGCGAAAAGTATATGATCAATATATGCTAAAATTTTGGCTTTTTGTCAAAGTTGGAAAAATATATTTACTGTTATACTTAATAAAGAATTGGTTTAATGTTTACAATATGTCGCTTTGGACAGCTCCTGCTTCAGCACGTCTCTAATCACGTCAACATGAGCAAACAACCTGGACCAACAACGTAGCTGCAGTACCCTTTTTAACCAAATGAGTGAGCTTGTTGGTGTTCAGCCTACCTGGTTAGGGGCATGGACCCCGTCTGGATTCATACAGGGCGCCAACATGAGCACCGGCACTTCCTGGCCGTCCACGCTACGAGACTCCAAGCAGTTGTGCCTCTGTCGGATCAGCCCGGACTGCGAGTCAGAATCGTCAGGGACTCTGAGGAAGCAGAAGCTATAATAATTAGCGACTTTTTGTGCACCTGTAAAATATATGTACACCAGGTGGACACTTCTGGGCTGGGGGTGGAAATAAACCTGTTCCTGTGTGAAAGCACACATGGCCTTTCTGGATCTTAGCCTGTTAATTAGCATGAGGAGATTAGCAGAGGGAGTTAATTAAGTCCATCAAGATGTGGTCTACAAAGACATGATGGCGGCCACTCACTACTTATTACTGCAAACTTTTTCCTCTGATAAACTTTGATGTTCAAGTAGAGCGCTCAAGGCCATGGGCGCTAATTCAATCTGCTATCTTGCCGCCTTTTAATAAGCTGTAAAAGGTTATTCTTCATTTAGAGGGTCGGCGTCCCCCGAGAGCTCGCCTGTTAATTCCATTGTGGGGGTTTTGTGTGTGTGTGTGTGTGTGTGTGTGTGTGTGTGTGCGCGCGCTTGTGTGAGGACACTTCAGAGCATGCTTTTTTGATACTTAATGAGATGCACCAGCCAACACAGATGAAGAAACAAGACTGGGACTGACTTGAGTTCTGGGTAGACATGGTCCAGGTACCACTTGAAAGATTTGCATTGGAGCTTGCGTCTCAGCTCCACGCGTCCTCGGATGCTGCTGACAAAAACACTTAGATGAGCAACGCGGTGGTCCCCCTCTACAAGGAGCAGCAAAATGGCGGCGTACGATGCGTTTAAATGTCAGCAGGTTGCCTGCTGCTGGCTGATAAAAACAAAGTGACATTTTAAGATTGTTGAGGAGGACGTGGGCGGGGCCTTAGACAACCTACAAACAGGACAGCTGATGATGACGACAATGATGTCAGTATCAGGAAGGATGTGATGATGCTCAAGAACTTCACTCAATCTTTCAGGACTTGGCTCTGAGGATCTGGATTTAAGCGTTTACTTTTCAAGGTCTAGGTTTAAAAACTTAATTCTACGGCTCTGGATTTAGGGACTTGGTTCTTAGGGCTTTGAAATTAAGGATTTGGATCAAAGGACCTGGAATATAAGATTCAAGTAACTGTTTCTAAGGATCTGGCTCAAAGGACTTTGTTTCTTGATAGCTGGATTCAAATACTTTATTTAAATATCTAGAATTAAGGACATAATTTTCAGGACTAAAAAGACCTAGATTGGATTCAAGGATCTATTTCAAAGGATCTGGATTGAAGATGTTTATTTTTTAATATTTTTGTTTGAGGACTTGGTTTCAAAGACTGAAGAGGAATTGAAAGACTTGATTCTAAAGATCTGGATTGACTGATTTAGTTCTTAAAGTTTAAAATAATGATTTGGCTCAGAGGACCTAGATTGCATTCAAGGATCTATTTCAAATGATCTAAATCGAAGGACTTGTTCTCAAGATTTTAGTTTAAGAACTTGGTGTTAGAGAGCTGGATTGAAGGACTTAATTCAAAGGATCTGGATGAGAAATGTCATTTTTAGGGATTGAAATTAGGATAGGATAAGATTTTAAGAAGACTTTATCACACAATGTGTAAATTATGTGGTTGCAGTGTAGATACACGTCTACAAAAATTAAGGTAAATAATAAAAACAGATGAAAACAAGAGGGAAACATCAAAGCACACAAAGGACATAATTAAAAAAACTCAGAGATGATGCAACCAAGTCCCACTTCAGCGGCTCCAATTCTACATACAGCTACTAAAGTAAAACGCAACAAAAATCAGCAATAAATGATACATATTGCACCATAAATAGACAAACAACAAAACAAAACAAAACAAAACAAAAACACCACTTCAACACCCACATACACTCTGGTGACCTCTGTGGTGTTCCACACCATCGTCTTCTGGGGCCAGAGACGGGAAGAGATCCAACAAAGCAACCAAGAGAGCCAGCTCTGTCCTAGACTGCCCACCAGCTCTCGACCAATGTCCAGTACATGTACAAGAATCTTTCCAAGGAAACCGAAGCATCGGATACATGCTCATTTAGCCAGGGCTCCGTGAATCTTGTCAATTTCAACACTATGCGCTAGCTCGGCAGCCCGGTCTCTTCATCCGCATCTCCTTTGTCTCTCCACGAGGACTCCGTTGTGGCAGAGAGCAAGCAGCTGGCCTTCCATGCAATCATGACCATGGCAAAAAGGCCCCCAAGGAAGATCCAAACGTTCACAAAAAACGCAACAGAAAAACTGCACAAGTCACAAAAGTGCCACCTTCTATTGTGCAATCCCGAAAGAGCCCAAACCAAAAGGCAAAAAACACAAGCAACGAGGGAAACATTAAGAACACAAAAAGAGGACACACAAGAGAATAGATCTCCTGCAACTTGCAGCAACTACAGCATCACCATTTAGGAAAAAAAGTTTTAAATAAAAAACAATTAAATCAAGGGCTTGGTTCTAAGGATTTGTCTATTAGGATTTGGTTTTGAGGACTCCGAAAAAACAAGGCTTCTAAAACTCTATTTCTTGGATCTGTCGGTATAAACTTGGACTAAAGATTTTTAAGGACTTATTTGCATTTGTGTGTGTGTGTGTGTGTGCATAGATAGATAGTACTTTATTGATTCCTTCAGGAGAGTTCCTTCAGGAAAATTAAAAATGTAAATTTAAAATGCATGTCTGTGTGTGTGTGTGTATGCAGGTGTATGCGTGTTCTTACTCTCCGTATGACTTTCCTCGCGCAGCAGGCCTAGCCGAGTAGTAGAAGAGGCGAAAGTCGTCCATCCACACTTCAGCTGTGCGACGTGTGTTCCTGACACACACATGCACGCATTCACGCACGCACACAGACACACCAGTAATGTGTAACTAAATGTTCCAACGTAAAACAAATATAGCGTGACCCAAAATGTGTTCTCAGGGTCAGGGGTCAGGCGGAGACGTACTTGATATAGGTGTTGGTGTTGCCCTCAGGGAAGACGTACGGATGTTTCTTCCTAAAGACGTGACCCACTCGACTGCACGGAATGATCTCCAAGCTTCCTCCGCACTGCCACACCCGGAAGGAGATCTCTATTTGAGACATGTCAGATGATACATATATATATATATATATATATATATATATATATATATATATATATATATATATATATATACACACACAAACACATACACATATATACATATGTAAATACACACATAAGCGGTAGAAAATGGATGGATAGATATATACATATACTGTATATATATACATATATATATGTATATATATATATATATACATTTATACATATACGTGTGTATATATATATGTATATATGTATGTATATATATATATTTGTGTAACTATATATATATATGTATGTATATGTATGTGTTTATACATACATATATACATGTATATATATATATATATATATATATATATATATATATATATATATATATATATATATATATATATATTAGGGCTGGGCAATGATTAAACATTTTAATCGAAGTTAATCGCACCTTTTCTCTGATTAATCGCGATTAACTGCATTGTATACGCAAAGCCCAATAATGAATTCAAAAGTAGTGTGTAGTGCACCTTTATTGGAATATTCTCCCACATGAACAAAAGCGCCAAAACATTTGTTGTGCAAACACAATTCAAATCAGTCCTTGTTAAACAGTAGCAGGTAAATAGCATATTTTATGAAAATCAACTCAAAAAATGTAAATACAAACATTTAAGCTTATTTCCACTGCCAGGGTATTTAAGTTATCCTGTTTGTTATGGAAAATAAATATAATCTACATACAAATCTCTGAGCCACAATCATAACATCCGAACAGGCAATTTCTGAGGTAACAGCAGGAACATTTTTTTATCAGGGATCTTATGTTTAAAAAACCTATATTATAGGTAGTGGGCCCAGCACAATATCACTTGATTAAGCCTTTTTTTTGATTGAATTATCCGTAGTAGCAATATTAATAATGTTGTGTTTATTCTGCGTAGTGCACTTAAAATAATTATGACCATATCTAGGAATTGATATGATGGGAATTTTCCGATTGTTTGCTTGGTGCTTTGATAAACTGAACGCATCATATACATGGTACTATATTGTGATGTTATGAGCCAGGGAAAAAAAGAACCACCCTACCCAGCATGCAACAGAAGTGACGCGCATGCGCGATAGCCCGGTATAGGTTGTGTCGTCATGACGGCATCTTGTATGTTGTGATATGCACGCTCTGAAAGTAAACATTAAGAACTCAGCCAACAGTCCTCGTTTGCATTATTCATAAATAGACGGACAACACATATACTCCGCTGCTTCACAGGCCGCTGGATGTAGCCGGCAAAGTATTCCCATGCTAGCTAGCCGGTCTAGCAAGCACGCGTCATTCAGTCCAAAACGGCCCGATCTATCCACATCCAGAATTGTCAGGCGGTCGTAAGTGATCCCGGAGTGACCACGGTGTAAGCCAGCCATGAAATTTGCAGAATTGTCCGGTACTTTTGCCAAATGTTCCATCTTTACCAACAGCCCCTCCACGCCGAAGCCCGTCCGGGCGCCACCATCTTTATAAGAAAAGGCGTTAACAAAATAAAAGCATGTAAACAACATACGCAAATGCGCAATAAAATAATTGTCGGCGTTAATAGATTGATGAGTTAACTCGTAATTAACGCATGAATTTGCCCACCCCTAATATATATATATATATATAAACATAAATAGAATATTGTTTGACTAGTCATTACCTTTTTTCACCACCACAAAGTTGCGACAGTCACATGACTCACCAAAGTTTTCTCCGCCCCAGATGTCCATGGCTGTGTCATACTTGCCCAGGTGATCGAACCACGAGCTGTCAATCACAAAGAGGCCGCCGGCGATAATGGGCGTCCTGCCAAGCGGGCATCATCATCATCATCATCTTAATCATCATCATCTTTAAAGTGTCTTTGTGAGGATGTATCTCAGAGGATGCAGAATTGTAAGTGGTCACATGACACCAACACGTGCCGCACGACAACAACCTCACAAGTGTGGTGACTCAGCTCCACCCCCGCTGGTGACACGTTGACTGACACAATGTCCACAGACTCCATACACATACATACACACAGACATACATACACGCACACACACACGCTGTCCAAATGGGATGGTTCTAAAAAATGTAGTTCATTTAATTTCACAAATGTACAATGGTGGCACAGGGGTTTGTGCATGTGCCTGAGTAGTCCTGAGTTCAATCCTGGGCTCAGGATCTTTCTCTGTGGAGTTTGCATGTTCTCCCCTTGACTACGTGGGTTCCCTCCGGGTACTCCGGCTTCCTCCCACTTACAAAGACATGCACCTGGGGATAGGTTGATTGGCAACACAAAATTGGCCCTAGTGTGTGAATGTCAGCGAGAATGTTGTCTGTCTATCTGTGTTGACCCTGCGATGAGGTGGCGACTTGTCCAGGGTGTACCCCGCCTTCCGCCCGAATGCAGCTGAGATAGGCTCCAGCACCCCCCGCGACCCCAAAAGGGACACGCGGTAGAAAGTGGATGGATGGATGGTACCAAAGTGGGCACTATAGCAGTTAAAGGAGCCACAAAAAAGTGGCCATAAATGGTACTGCATTCACGGTCAAAATTCTGTAGTCCTCTGCCTCTCTCCCTAACTGAGGTTGTCAGATACGCAGCCGAATCCAGCTCGATCGACTGGCCGACTGCAAGGAACTTCAAAATTCCACTGCCTCTTAGGTAGAGGTGCTGGGACCATAATAGCTGAATAGACAAGGGTTTGGCAATAACAAATTTCTAACCAACACATTTTAAACAGAAATTTGGCTATTTTCACGAAGAAAAACATCATGCCTGCGTACAATTTTACAACAAATGACATTCATATGGTAATTGTCATTACTATCAGAAAACAAAGACTAAAACAAACTACAACCAACGCTAGCAATGGTTACACTGGTGAAAATAAGTAGGGCATGCTTAGCAGCCTAATGTACGCGCAAAACTTAAGGAAACATTTTACCAAGGTATGCCGATAGCAGAGCTGGGGAAATATTTTGACTCGGGGGCCACATTGAGAGAAAAAAAGTGTCTGGGGGGGCCAATGTGTATGTGTGTATACATGATATATTAACATTTTGGTGTAAAAATCCTCTGTACAGCATGTATGTCTGGGTCCTTTTTTTCAGCAACACTAATACCAAAAGTCACAATGTCCGATAGAGTTCTAAAAAAGTTATGACAGACCAACAAAAAAAAAAACAGAATGGAATTTTACAGTTTTTTGCTGAATGGGACACCAAAAATGTACATGAAAATAAAGAAAGTGGGATTTACAATATCAACTATGAACAAAAAAACACTGAATATTAACAACATATGAACATTGCTCCTCTTTTACTTCTCAGACCAAGCAAAACAACAAAAATGAAAAAAAATAGCAACATAAGGTACAGCAAAGTGTAATAAACATCTACAATATGATTTATTATCACGTAAAAATCTGCTTCCGCATCTGTTTCTGACACACGTGTTTTGGGCTGGCTGCTCTGAAAACAAACCCCGCCCACTCTGCTTTGTTCCTGGTCTGAGATGCTGTGATGTAGATTACCGGAATAACTCTTACAACACGGTCATTTAAAAACAGCACTGCACATCATAATAGCAATTTTGATGTTAAAGGTCTAAAAAAATTATGTTCAGTACAATGTTCGGAGGGCCACAGGTGGCCCATGGGCCGTATTTTCCCAAGATCTGGCCTAAAGGCTACAGTTTAAAATTTTCAGATTGCAATATATCTTTATACGTGTAGTCCACAATATGCAAAAACGAATGACAAATTATTTTATCATGTGATTTAGCTGTCTCCATACGTTCATACGTTTCACATTGCCATGATGACAGCCGTGTTAATGTTGGAACCCATTTCCTCAGCGTATCAGCTATCAGCATATAGAGAACGAAATAGGCACTGATGCTACCCATATCCACATAGGTTTTATTTGTTGAAAATATATAAAAAAGATAAAAAAATCTCCTCCGCCTTTAATCGTCTCCATCTTTCAAAGGCTTCCCGGTACAAATCATTGTTTTGTTCCTGGCTTTGTCATGAATAAGTTGAGAATCGTAACCAGGCATTTTAGATTTACTAAGGTCTGACATGTTTACTAACTTTACCAGTGGCAGTAGCTCAACTAATAGGGCGGTGCGTAACTGACAACCTGGATGTGACACACTGACAGACATTCTAATTGGTCAAACGGTAGAGGGCGGGATACCGAAATGAAAACAAAAACAAGATTTCGGGTATGTTAATCTAATTTTGAAATGAGCATATCCCGGCTGAACTACTATTATCAGTTATAGAGGTATTCAAAAAGAGGATGATTTATTAATGCCTAATTAATATAGCTCCTTTAACAGTTAATTAAATAAAATGTCAAACTGTGTGGTAATTGCACATTTCTTTTTCCCGCCTTTTCTGGCACGCTGCTGCTCTGTATCAAATACACAGACTGGTGGGACAGTATGAATACCAATATTTCGCCTTTAGAGGCAGTATAGAAAAACGCAGAGAGCTGCAGTACAGGCGGAACTGTAAGGAAATAACTAAATGCAACATTGCATGTAACAAACCAGTCCGCTTGTCCAAGGAATGGAGTGTCTAAACAAAGAATCCACACGTTGGGAACTCAGTCTTGGTCAGTGTATGTTTTTGTCATTTTATTATTTATTTAATAGAAATTGAGAAACAAACACAAAAAAATATTGGTAATGTAAATTTAATTTTATAATGCAAAAAAATTTAATTAAAAAAGAAGTTAGTTTTTGTTTAGAATAGCAAAAAGTCAATCTAAAAACAGTTTGATTTTCATTCTATATTTTACATTACAATAAATGTAATACCCAGTTAACAAAAACGGAAAAACAAACCAAAATGGATGTTTTTTTCCATTTGCAGAAAGCCGGAGTTTTGTATTTATAAAGTAAAAGCAGGGATGATTATTATGGTACCTGTGTGCCTGTGACTTTGGCTAAAATGCCTTTGTAGCCCTACACAGAAATGAGACTTGGTACAACAAGGACTGACATCTACAGAAATCGCTACTCACATAGCAACAGAAACAGAAAAACAAACCAATACGTTTTTACATAAATCTGACACCAAAACTGTGAGTAGCGATTTTTAAAGACAGGACTGTGGACTGGCCTGTAAGAAAAGAAAACTGTACTATGGTGTTGTATGTTGCGTGATCATATCCATTTGCCTCCACTTTTATGTGATGTGTGCATATAGATACAGTTTCTGTAGGTGTCTGTCCTCGTTACCATGTCTAAAATATTTTCTGTGTAGGGCTCTTAAGACATTTTAGCTCGTCACATGGGTAACGTAGCATCCCAGTTTTACTTTGGTGTCAGAATATAAAACATTCTTTTGGTCTATATTTCCATTTCTGTTAATGATGAATTTACATTTTTGTTGTATAAAATATAAAATTAAAATAATTTTTGGGATATTGTTATTGCTCTAGGACACCAAAAAAGAAAAATGTTTTGTTTTTTAATGTTCCTTTTTTGTTTTTTAAAATGAAGTTGATATAAACAAGTAATTTTTTAGATGTAAATATAAACGGAATACAATGATTTGCAAATAATTTTCAACCCATATTCTGTTGAATATGCTACAAAAACAACATATTTAATGTTCAAACTGATAAACATTTTGCAAATAATCATTAACTTTATAATTTGATGCCAGCAACACGTGACAAAGAAGTTGGGAAATGTGGCAATAAAGTTGAGGAATGCTCATCAAACACTTATTTAGAACATCCCACAGGTGTGCAGGCTAATTGGGAACAGGTGGGTGCCATGATTGGGTATAAAAACAGCTTCCCAAAAAATGCTCAGTCTTTCACAAGAAAGGATGGGGCGAGGTACACCCCTTTGTCCACAACTGCGTGAGCAAATAGTCAAACAATTTAAGAACAACGTTTCTCAAAGTGCAATTGCAAGAAATTTAGGGATTTCAACATCTATGGTTCATAATATCATCAAAAGGTTCAGAGAATCTTGAGAAATCACTCCACGTAAGCGGCATGGCCGGAAACCAACATTGAATGACCGTGACCTTCAATCCCTCAGACGGCACTGTATCAAAAACCGACATCAATCTCTAGAGGATATCACCACATTGGTTTAGGAACACTTCAGAAAACCATTGTCATTAAATACAGTTCGTCGCTACATCTGTAAGTGCAAGTTAAAGCTTTACTATGCAAAGCGAAAGCCATTTATCAACAACATCCAGAAACGCCGCCGGCTTCTCTGGGCCCGAGATCATCTAAGATGGACTGATGCAAAGTGGAAAAGTGTTGTGTGGTCTGACGAGTCCACATTTCAAATTGTTTTTGGAAATATTGGACATCGTGTCATCCGGACCAAAGGGGAAGCGAACTATCCAGACTGTTTTCGACGCAAAGTTCAAAAGCCAGTATGTGTGATGGTATGGGGGTGCATTAGTGCCTAAGGCATTGGTAACTTACACATCTGTGAAAGCACCATTAATGCCGAAAGGTACATACAGGTTTTGGAACAACATATGCTGCCATCTAAGCGCCGTCTTTTTCATGAACGCCCCTGCTTATTTCAGCAAGACAATGCCAAGCCACATTCAGCGCGTGTTACAACAGCGTGGCTTTGTAAAAAAAAGAGTGCGGGTACTTTCCTGGCCAACCTACAGTCCAGACCTGTCTCCCATCGAAAATGTGTGGCGCATTATGAAGCGTAAAATACGACAGCGGAGAGAGACCCTGGACTGTTGAACGACTGAAGCTCTACATTAAACAAGAATGGAAAATAATTCCACTTTCAAAGCTTCAACAATTAGTTTCCTCAGTTCCCAAATGTTTATTGAGTGTTGTTAAAAGAAAAGGTGATGTAACACAGTGGTGAACATGCCCTTTCCCAACTACTGTGGCACGTGTTGCAGCCATGAAATTCTAAGTTATTTGCAAAAAAAAAAAAAAAAAAGATTATGAGTTTGAACATCAAATATCTTGTCTTTGTAGTGCATTCAATTGAATATAGGTTAAAAAGGATTTGCAAATAATTTTGTTTCGATTATATTTACATCTAACACAATTTCCCAACTCATATGGAAATGGTGTTTGTATTTCACATTGTTTTCTGCATGTAAAACAATCACTATTTTCTGTAAAATGCATTTTGTGTTCATATTTTTGGTTTTCTGCAACGGACTGATTGGATTTTACAATATTTCTCATGAAAAAAATATACCAGTATTTAGTGTTTGTACAATTAGGTCTTCGTCACACCTTTTAGGGATGTATTACAACTAAAAAATCAAGGTGCTACTATTGTACACTCTTGTTGAAATTTGTACACACTTGATTGGCTGGGTGGGGTCGGTCCGATGTGCTCTCTCCTCAGGTGAAAGCCCCTCCCACTTAAAATGGAGACTCCAATCAAAACCTGAGAGTTGAATAAGAAGATAAATATGTCATACAGGAACAGTTGTGGGTAGTGTCGGTGTACCTCCTCGCAGGTCAGAGGAGGCGGCCACGTAGGCGAAAGTGTCCATATTGATGATGTCGATGACAGGGCTGACAACTCTGGTTGGGTCCTGAACAAAAAAGACAAAATGACCAAGTGTTAGTAGTAAAAAGACTAACTAAAACACTGTTGTGTTGAAAATGATGGTGTTTTGTGTAAGAGGCACACGGGCTTTAATGTATTAAAAATAACGAGCACATCAAATAACACGTAACTGCGTATGTAATAATTTGCCTACGACTTTTAGGTCAGCTAGCTCCGCCTTTAACCTTTAAACGGGCTCCAAAGCGGCCGTTAAAAGAGGAACTGGCCAGGATCCAAACATCATCTTTCTGCAGGTTTTGCTCTGAAGGCCCGTCGGCTCTTCACGAGGATGAAAGCAGACCGGAACGAGCGCTTTAATGACGGGGCGCGCTACGATTAGCGTGGTCAAGCAGCAGCCAGGGATGTTAGCCGGCAGGTGGGGCGGTTCAGGACCATTAGCTGGGGGGGTCAGAGCCAAGAGGACACCGGCTGTGTCAGTCCGCATTACATAGTGTCTTTTAAAAAACACATCATTCTGTAGTTTTTAATTGTGACATAATAATCATGCATTAATACCAGTTTTTAAATGTGGACTTTCTCATGCAAATACAGGAGGAAGATAAAACTGCAAACTACGAGTACCATAAAAACATTGATAACTCAAGTCAACATCATTTTCTTTTAAAGCTTGACTTTTTCATGCATCTCTCGTACATTTAAGAGCTTATAAGATCTAGAAGGTTCTCAGGCACGCAGAGGGAATATTACTTACCTGGATCAATAACACATACATTTCAATGGCAATTTATTCCATTTACACAAGCACCAAGTGCTGGGCAGCGCCGCACCGTGATGGATGACCCTTTCAACACACACACACACACACACCCACACACACACACATGCACACACACACACACGCACACACACACACACACACACACGCACACACAACCACACACGCACGGACACAACCACACACCGTAGGAATGAATTTATTCTGAATGTATTTAGATTGATGTTTTGGAATAAATATTGATTATATGAGCAAAAACACCGACAAAATGGATGATGCTGATATGAGATAAGGATGATGCTGATATGAGATAAGGATAATTGTGATTTGAGAAGAGAAATAAAATAATATGAAAAGAGGATGATGCTGATATGAGATGAGAATGATGTGGATATGAGATGAGAATCATGTGGATATGAGATGAAAATGATAGTGATATTAGTAGAAGATTATGGAAAAGAACATTTTTATGATGGAAAAGAGGATGATGGGGATATGTGAAGAGGGCAGAGAAAAAGATGATGGGGGAAAGGTTGACGGTTATATGAGAAGAGGATAATGGAGATATAAGGAGAGGATAATGCGGATATGAGAAGAGGATGATAGTGATTAGAGAATAGGATGATGGTGATATTTAAAGAGGATGATGGCGATGTGAGATGAGGATCGTGGCGATGTAAGAAGAGGATGGTGGTGATATTAGAATAAAATGATGATATGAGATGAGGATGATGGTGATATGAAAAGGGGAAGATTGTGATATGAGAAGAGGAAGATTGCTATATGAGAAGAAGATGATTGCGATGTGAGATGAGGATCATGGCGGTATAAGAAGAGGCTGGTGGTGATATTAGAATAAAATGATGACATGAGAAGAGGATGATGGTGATATGAGATGATAATGAAAGTGATACGAGAAGAAGACGATGGTGATATCAGAGGAGAATGATTATATGAGAAAAATGATAATGGTGATATGATAAGAATATGATGGTAATGTGAGCTGAGGATGATGGTGATATGAGAAGAAGATCATGGTGATATGAGAAGAAGATCATGGTGATATGAGAAGAAGATCATGGTGATATGAGAGGAGGATAATGGTGATACGAGATGAGGAAGAAGGTGACAAGAAAATAGGATGACGGTGATACTAAAGGAGGATGAAGGTGATGAGAAGAGGATGATGGTGATACAAGAAGATGATGATGGTGATACGAGGAGATGATTATGGTGATACTAAACGAGGATGAAGGTGATATGAGAAGAGGATAATGGTGACACGAGAAGATGATGATGATGATATGAAAAGAGGATGAAGGTGATATGTGAAGAAGATGATGGTGATATGAGAAAAGGGTGATAATATGAGAAGAGGATGAAAGTGATATGAGAATAAGATGGTATGAGAAGAAGATGATGGTGATATGAAAAGAGGATGAAGGTGATGATGTGATATGAGAAGGGGATGAAAGTGATATGAGAATTAGATGGTATGAGAAGAAGATGATGGTGATACGAGATGAGGATGAAGGTGACAAGAAAATAGGATGACGGTGATACTAAAGGAGGATGAAGGTGATGAGAAGACGATGATGGTGATACAAGAAGATGATGATGGTGATACGAGAAGATGATTACGGTGATATGAAACAAGGATGAAGGTGATATAAGAAGAGGATGATGGTGATATGAGAAAAGGGTGATAACATGAGAAGAGGATGAAAGTGATATGAGAATAAGATGGTATGAGAAGAAGATGATGGTGATATGAGAAGAGGCTGATAATATAAGAAGATGATGATGATGGTGATATATGAGAAAAGGATGATAATATGAAAAGATGTTGATGGTGATATGAGAAGAAAAAGAAGGTGATATGAAAAGATGAAGATGGTGATATGAGATGAGAATGATATGAAAATCATAGCGACAACGATGTAGTTTTATCTTGAAGGTGCATGTACCTGTTTGATCCTCTGCAGGAGGGGCGGCAGCCAGTCCTTGTTGACCTCACAGTGACTGTCCAGGAAGGTGAGGACGGTCGCCCCGGCAGCATCAGCGCCGCGCACTCTGGACCGGATCAGACCTGCACACACAATACACCAATAAACTGAGTGGACATAACCATTTGTGGAAGGATTGTGGGTAATGCTCGTTTCTATGCCGCGAACCAGCATCATCCTAACAGGGAGATGAACCTCCTTGTTCCTGTCGGACATGTTGGTCTTGTGAGTGAGTGAGGAGAAATCGATGCAGCGCTATGAGACGGGCAAGGAAGCAATCTTTTAACAGGCCCGTCACACTGCATGAGACAGGAAGTGACTCTGCACTTCTCTGTCCATGCGTGTGTGCGCCTGCGAGCTTGTTAGGTAGGCCAGTGTTGTCTTCTGTTTGAATTAAACGCTCTGATCAATACTCACTGACATGCAGCTCAGTGTGTGTGTGTGTGTGTGTGTGCGTGTGTGTGTGTGTGTGTGTGTGTGTGTGTGTGTGTGTGACATTGTATTCACGGCCGTAAAAGTTTCACGCTGCGCCGTTGGGCCGAAGCTCAGCCAATTTAAAATCCCATTTCATCCTCAATAAGGCTTTATTTTCTGCATGGGCAGACACGCACACACACACACACGCACACACACACGCGCTATGAAGAATGGGCGACTTTGTAGAGGAAGGCATGTTTTACAATACACACCACTAACGGTGTGTGAATGTGTGTGAGACATACAATATAGTAATATAAGTATAGTCTGCGTTTATTGGCATTAAAAAGACAATTGAGCCAGAAGACTTTAAGTCGTAAACTGTTAACGAGTGTGTGTATGCGTGTGTGTGTGTGTGTGTGTGTGTGTGTGTGTGTGTGTGTGTGTGTGTGTGTGTGTGTGTGTGTGTGTGTGTGTCCTGTAATGGAAGCAGGCAGTGACACGATGTAGGACGTGTTCCTGTCGTCAAACAAGGAGACAGCAAGGTGAGCCAGGAGGAAAGAAAAGGACAAATGCAGCAGACAAGAAAAAGGCCAAAGCATAAATAATAAAAAGGTTCACGGACGAGCTTGAGCCTATCCCAGCTAACAATGAAATAATGTTTAGGTTGTGTGCAACAAACATCTTCAATAACATTGTGCTCTTTTCAAAGTTTACAGCATATGGAGATGACTGGCTTTTAGGTAAGTTTATGGTATCATTTACACTTTGTAAAAATCATTACTTACATTATATTAATGGCAAATATGTGAAATTGTAATTTTAAGGTCATAGTATAGCCTTCACTCACTCAACTTGGCCAGAAATGTTGTGAAGTGTACCTTTGGCGTGCTAAAAAGTCGGTGTTGTTGTCTGGCTCGCACTGGAGGAGCTTTTATATTTCCCAGAAAATGTGACATAGATTATTATAGTTGTGTGCTGCATGTTCCACAACGTAGCAAAACATCACAGGTTGGAGCACGATGCCACGGATGTGTAAAAAAGAAGTGTCTCCATGATGACAGCCGGGGGTGTGCTCACCACTGTTGAACCTGTCATCACTTGTGCAATCATTGAAAAGTACAACCAAATGTGTCAGTACCTAAATGTTGCATTCAAAATGCTGGGAACAGTGAGTGTGCAGCCTCAATATTCTCCATCTCGGCTAAGTAGCGGAAGGGGAAGGGCGAACTTGGAATAAATGTGGCTGGGGAGCAACCCCTAGCAATGGAAATTATTATAGGGAAATATTGCCATCGTCATTACTAATACGTGGAATACATTTTCACTGTCAACATTAACATCCTCAGGAATGAAGTATACAGTGTGCACAGTATACTTATTGAAGTTTACAGAAGGAACATCTTCCACAAGTCTTGGCCTCTTCTCCTTCTTAACATCCTCAAGCTGTCTTTTCAATTAGTGTATTACAATCATTCACCCTCTATTTTTACAAGCATGGCGGCAGCCGCGATTGGATTAAAAAAGAAGATGAGCGTTAGGAGCGTACAAGGTGCCGCAGCCACATTTAGCAAGATGAAGACACTAAGTGCTTGTTGGTTTGTCACGCTCTCCCAGTACAGACATTTAAAAAAAAGAGTCACATCGTTACTTTGTTTCATTGAAGACGTGCAGCTCTTCTTCTTCATGCGTCTTGCGCATCATTTTGCTAACATTTAGCTTGTTAGTGTGAATCACCAAGAAATACATCATCTTGATAAAAAGACACACCTTCTCTCTTGCTGTTGTGCAGACATTTGACTTTGGGCAGTTTGGTAAGAAGCTGGCAGTCACTTCCTGAAACAACACAAAGACAACATAATTGCCACTCGTTTAATTATTCTTATTGGACACATTCATAGTCTAATTAGGCTAATTCATTATTCAAATAAACTACAATGAGTATTAATGAGAAAGACTGCAGAGCTGCTTTCAGCATCATTTTATTCTTGACATTATCGAGGGACTGATGTACAGTACGTACATACTGTATGCTATTCTGCACCAGGTTGATCAACAATATTACTATTAAACTGCAGTACCAGACTAAAAAATAGTACAAAACCCAAAACCAGTGAAGTTGGCACATTGTGTAAATTGTAAATAAATACAGAATACAATGATTTGCAAATAATTTTCAACCTATATTCAATTGAATAGACTGCAAAGACAAGATGCTTAACGTTCAAACTGGTAAACTTTATAATTTTTTTCAAATATTAGCTCATTTAGAATTTGATGCCGGCAACATTTTTCAAAAAAGCTGGCACAAGTGGCAAAAAAGACTGAGAAAGTTGAGGAATGTTCATCAAACACCTATTTTGAACATCCCAGAGGTGAACAGGCTAATTCGGAACAGATGGGTGCCATGAATGAGTATAAAACCAGCCTACATTAAATGCTCAGTCATTCACAAACAAGGATAGGGCGAGGGTCACCACCTTGTGAACAAATGCGTGAGCAAATTGTCGAACAGTTGAAGAACAACATTTCTCAACAAGTTAGTGCAAGGAATTTAGGTATTTCACCATCTACGGTCCGTAATATCATCAAAAGGTTCAGAGAATCTGGAGAAATCACTGCACGTAAGCAGCAAGAAAAGCAACCTTGAATGCTTGTGACCTTCGATCCCTCGGGCGGTACTGCATCAAAAAGCGACATCAGTGTGTAAATGATATAACCACATGGGCTCAGGAACACTTCAGAAAACCATTGTGAGTAATTACAGTTTGTCGCTACATCTGTAAGTGAAAGTTAAAACTCTACTCTGCAAAGCCAAAGCCATTTATCAACAACACCCAGAAACGCTGCCGGATTTGCTAGGCCCGAGCTCATCTAAGATGGACTGATGCAAAGTGTAAAAGTGTTCTATGGTCTGACGAGTCCACATTTCAAATTGATTTTGGAAACTGTGGACGTAGTGTCCTTTGGACCAAAGAGGAAAAGAACTATCCGGACTGTTATAAGCGCAAAATTCAAAAGCCAGCATCTGTGAAGGTGTAGGGGTGTATTAGTGCCCAAGGCATGGGTAAGTTAGACATCTGTGAAGCCACCATTAATGCTGAAAGGTACATACAGGTTTTGGAGCAAAATATGCAGCTGAGATAGGTCCCAGTGCCCACCTTGTCCCGAAATGGACGGATGGATATTGTCCTCCCAGCAACGTCTTTTTCATGGACGCCCCTGCTTATTTCAGCAAGACAATGTCATGCCACATTCTTACCATATTACAAAAGCGTGGCTTCATAGTAAAAGAACGTGGATACTAGACGGGCCTGCTTGTAGTCCAGACCTGTTTCCCATTGACAATGAGTGGCGCATTATGAAGTGTCAAATACGACAACGAAGACCCCGGACTGTTGAATAACTTAAGCTGTACATCAAGCAAGAATGGGAAAGAATTCCACTGGAAAAGCTTCAAAAATTGGTCTCCTCAGTTCCCAAACGTTTACTGAGTGTTGTTAAAAGGAAAGGCCATGTAACACAGTGGTAAAAATGCCCCTGTGCCAACTTTTTTGCAATGTGTTGCTGCCATTAAAATCTAAGTTAATGATTATTTGCAAAAAAAAAAGGTTCTTAGTTCAAACAAAAAATATCTTGTCTTTGCAGTGTATTCAATTGAATATCAATCAATCAATCAAAGTTTACTTATATAGCCCTAAATCACAGGTGTCTCAAAGGGCTGCACAAGCCACAATGACATCCTCGGCTCAGATCCCACAATATAAGTTGAAAAGGACTTTCAAATCATTGTATTCTATTTTTATTTATGTGCCAACTTCACTGGTTTTGGATTTTGTACAACAAAGGACTTCACAATTCTCAGCCCATTTAAACCATTAGAAGCTCAAAACATTAATCTTACTGTACTAACAATTTTCAACATTCTAAAACAGGGGTGTCAAACTAATTTTAGCTTAGGAGCCTACATGAAGGAAAATCTATTCCCAAGTGGGCTGGACTGACAAAATCATTGCATGAAAACCTAAAAATAAAAACAACTACAGATGTTTTTATTTTTTAAATAGACCAAGCACATTCTCAAAATGTACAAATTATAATGTGTTCTTTAAACTTGCATGTTGCAGTTAATAGTATTCTATCTTCATTTGCCATTATTTATACTTTCGGAATAAATTATGTGATAATGTTCATCAGTCAAATAGCGGCAACTGAGTCTGGCAGGGTTTTGAAATGCTCCCATTGGTGTTAATTTTAATCTATTAGAAGATTAGATTAATAATAAAATCAAATTAAAGGATGATATTAATGTAATTTACTCAATTTCCTTAACTGCTGTACTAACATCCTGTGGTTTATTTTGCACATACGTAGCATCATCTTCAACAAAACTTGTAAGACTGATTTCAATAATCACACATGAAGTCAGAAGGGGATACAAAATATTCCATCGTATTTATGTGTGCCCAGAAAGTGTGTCCGCGATCATAAGTACAACACAAAATGTACAGATGATCGAAAGCATTTATCTGGATAGATATGTCACAGCTTACATTACCAACAACGTCTTTGACAATCAAGGCATCATTTTTACGATCCGCATTTTGTTTACTATCACTAATAAGCAGCACAAGTATGTAGCGTCCAACCATGGAAGTGCTGCCTCTATAAGAACATGGCACATAGCTCTGCCCTCTCTGAAGTTATGGACGCTCTTGCAGCAGAGTATACAAAGAATTGCTATTGCGACATTCCAATGAACTCATTTAGAACAGCAGTTCTTGCATTCAAACATTTCAGCTAATTTTTATACTTAGCAAACCTATGTCCCTGGCCGGATAAAACCAGTTTGCGGGCCGGATCAGGCCATATGTTTGACACACCTGTTGTAAAAATTTTATTTTTTCTAGGAAGTCTACATTTTCTGTAGTAATATGTGAAGTGAATTAGATTTATATAGCGCTTTTCTCTAGTGACTCAAAGCGCTTAACATAGGGAAACCCAATATCTAAGTTACATTTAAACCAGTGTGGGTGGCACTGGGAGCAAGTGGGTAAAGTGTCTTGCCCAAGGACACAACAGCAGAAACTAGGATGGTGAAAAACGGGAATTGAACCTGGAACCCTCAAGTTGCTGCCATGGCCACTCTACCAACCGAGCTATACCGCCCTATATTGAACTGAACTGAACTGAAATATTTATTTCAAACCTGCATAGTACAACTAAACACAGTTTTTTTTTTTTTTTTACATGTTGGCAAAGATATTTATGCAAGGCTTGAAAAGGGGTTGGATGAAGCAGATGCTTATAATAGCCCAACCACTCTCACTCATTCCACATTTAACATAAACAATATAATACAAGAACAATACTCTATAAACAAAACAAGAAAAACTCCTGTACACCAACAATACTATGAGACAAGACAAGACGAGACAAAACGCACACACACACACACACACACACACACACACACACACACACACACACACACACACACACACACACGGGCCCAGACACTCTCTGACCATACACCTCTCTCCCATCGCTCTGTGCTGAGGGCATCACTCTCTTTCCTCCTCGTACTTCTTCAGTAATTCTCTTTTAAACAGTGTTTTAAATTGAATCATGCTAGAACACGTTTTTAACTTGTCCCCTAAGTTGTTCCACAGAGTGACTCCACGCACTGAAATGCACATTGATTTTAAAGTGGTTCTAAATTTAGGCAAATATAATTTGTTGTTTCCTCTTGAACTGTAACTATGGTGATCATCTCTATCATGGAATAGGTTCTGTATATTGGATGGTAGAGAGTTTTGGGATGCCCTAAACATAATTTGAGCAGTTTTAAAGTTGATCACATCGTTCAGTTTAAGTTACTTTTTGAATGATGTCTGTAGTGAACATTGGACACAATCCTGATGGCCTTTTCTGCAGAGTGACTAAAGGCTGTAGATGGGATTTATAACAATTTCCCCAGACTTCAACACAATAGTTTAAATATGATATAATAAATGAATGACACAATAACAGCAGAGCATTGGTGTTCAATAAATGGCATGATCTCCTCATCATTCCAACACATTTAGCAACTTTTCTCCTCAGGTAACTTATATGAGGCTTCCATGAGATAATTTCATCTATTACCACTCCTAAGAATGAATTTTGTTGATCATATTCTATTGGTGTATCATCAATAACAATCCTGATCGGTATATTACTTTTGCGATTGCTAAAGAGCCTTATTTTGGTCCTATTGATCTTAACAATTCACATTGTTACTTCCACATTTTGGAACTGATTCCAACAATTCCAGCATTAAAAACTCAATAAAACGTCCAGGCTATCAATTTTCCACATTTCAAAATATCTCAATTTCCCCAGAAATAAAAAAATACAACTTTTTCACTTCAGAGACTATAATTGGAGCCATTAATATTGACAGATACTGATATTGATACGATGCAATATTAACACGAATCATAATACATAGAGTGCAGTGTTAGAAGAAGTTTGATCGAGTGAATTTACACTGAAAAACAGTAGTGGGTAAGAAATACTCTAACCTTTTGACGGATTTGCTGTATTTAAATTGAAGTGTAGTTATGGTTTTGCTTTTGGCAACAACTAATGGCCACAATAATTCCTTAAGTTAAGATCATGACGCAGTTGTCTAATGATCTAGACACGTTTGTTACTGGATACCTTCTAATATCCTTCTGCCTTGGAGACTTTGTATGTGTAAGTAATATGCGACTATGAAAATTATATACTTGTTTGTATTAAGAACACTAATTACTAGGGTTGCCATCCGTCCCTTGAAAACAGATGATGATGATGATGATGATGATGATGAGTGGCCTCAGCTGCACAAGTGGTGCCATTGTTCAGCGCAGTGCTGTGCCCCAAAATGGATGTCTCTTTTCACCTGACTTGTTGACCTGACGCAGCTGCTGTAGCCACGCCCCTTCATCTGTGTGACATGTGACCTAGAAGAGTGTGTGTTTGCGTGGTGCGTGTGTGTGTGTGTGTGCTCACCGTCAGGGCTGAAGTCGTCTACCAAGATGATCTCATGGATGAGATGAACAGGAGTTCTGTTTAAAACACTGACACAGAAACAAACATGTCATGTGACAAACAAATAATGCCTGAATAACAAACACACACACACACTCGCGCACACACACACCTGCACACACACACCCACTGTTGAATCCATTATTCACGCACTGCACGCCTTTGGAAACAACATATTGAAAATGTCAAGCCATGAAAATGTATAACGTGTCGCCATGGAAAAAAAATATTTCATTAAAGAGCGGAATTGAGACATCAAAAATTCATAAGTTGTACTCCAGCAATGTGAGAAAATGTCTTTTCAATATTTCTACTCCTCTGATAACATTAGGGCAGGAAAAGAATGTGCAAGAAAAGAATACAGACCAATGGGATTCTTGTTAAGGTCAAAGGTTTTCAAAGAAAACAGACACATATTGGGTCCAATGCAAAGACAGAGGCTTAGACAGAGGGTTAAAAAGTTAAAAGATTTGGACATATTTTAAGTGTTTGTGACCACACAATTGATCTATAAGAAAGGCTAACAAAGCTCTGGCCGGTGCAATGTAGGTGAAAAAACACCTTAATGCCGCCTCTACCACCAAAGCCAACAACACTAACGGCTTCACTTCGCTGCCGAGCAACCATGAGCACGACAAGAAGTGAAACTGGACTTAGAAGCGTTAATAGGAACTCTACAAGACAATGTAAATTAGGTAAAAAGCAATGTCAACCATCTCCACGAACAGATTATCAAGAATGTACAAAAAGATGTCACAAATCTCCAAAAACAGCAAATATAATGTTGTGATGATATGATGGAAATGAGAAAGTTCAGAGAATAAATGAAGATTCTCAGTGAGGACGACACAGCATTAAGACGGGAAAGGGAGAAGCTGAAACAGGAGAATGCAACATTGTGCCAACAGTTGCATGCCAAGGAGAAAAACAACACTCATTGGGAAAATAGCAGTGTTATGGAGAACATAAAAAAGGAGCTAGCAGTAGTGCGCCAACTGTTGTATGACATGCACCAAGATAACACTGATTTGGAGAACTTCAGGGAGGAGATGGCAGAATTGAGAGAGCAGATCAGTGCCAGACAACAGGACAAAACCAATCTGAAGAATATAGGAGCTTAACGAATATACTCAGGAGCTTCTTATGTGTGGAATTATTAACACACTACCGTAAAATATCAAATAATATTATTTAGCTCATTTACGTAAGATACTAGACATATAAGATTTCATGGGATTTAGCGGTCAGGAGTGACAGATTGTTTGGTAAACGTATAGCATGTTCTATATGTTATAGTTATTTGAATGACTCTTACCGTAATATGCTACGTTAACATACCAGGCACCTTCTCAGTTGGTTATTTATGTGTCATATAACGTCCACTTATTCAGCTACTTGGATCATTTCATGTTCTGGTTTAGCTCTGTTTTTGTATCACATCTGGTTAGTTTGTCTTCCTTATAGTTACTGGTGGCACTTTATGTTTGTTCCGTTCCCTTAGCAATGCATTTGTGTCACCTGCCTTCTGTTTGTCACGAGCACCTGCTTTTGATTGTTCCCCGTATTTAAGCCTGTCCTTTTTGTTCCTTCGGTCTCGCAGTGTAATTTGCTCTTGATACAACAGGTGACGTCGCGATCCTGCATTGTGGTAAATACCCTTTTGAACTCGATTAGCTTCCACGCTATTTGTTTGTTTATTTCCCTAGCTCACATGCTAGTGTCTTTTGTTCCTTCTAGCTCACATGCTAGTTCTGTTGGTTTTGTCTATAGTGCCTTTGTGCAAGTGTTTTGTTCTTAGTTTGTTTTTTAGCATAAATAAATAATTTTCTACCTTTACGCTGTATCTTATCCGACTGCATAATTGAGAGAACGCAAATGCATCACCTCAATGCCAGCGAAGCGTCACATGTTCACTATTCTTTATTTATTTTAAATTGCCTTTGAAATGTCTATTCTTGGTGTTGGGTTTTATCAAATAAATTTCCCCAAAACATGCGACTTATACTCCAGTGTAACTTATATGTGTTTTTTTCCTTCTTTATTTTGTATTTTCGGCAGGTGCGACTTATGCTCCGGACTGACTTGTACTCCGATAAATACGGTACTCTCTATATATACCGCCTCTATTCAGCTCAACCAGGGGTTGAGCTGAATAGAGGCGGTGCAGCATAGATGCACACAGGAAGTAAAGCGACCAATCAGGTGACTTGTCAGCTTGTAGTTTAGAACAGAAAGACGGATGGACAAGGAGGTGGAAGTAGATTGAAAGGGCACCGACATAAATTTGAACAAACATGATGTTAATGAACATATAATAAGCTTTCCCGCTCTGACATGCAGCAGGAATTCTCTGGCGATTAAACCTCCTCTAGATCCTGTCTCATCAGCTCTGATCTATGGCGTGCGGTGCTATACGTCTCCATCCCTCAGGCGCAGCGGAGCACTAAAAGTCCACTTAGTCAACATTAAATAGTCTCGTCAGCGCTTTAAATCCTCGTTTGGCCACCACGGCCACTTGCTGATGACATGCAGTGACGCTACACTTTGCTGCTGTAGACCATGGCTCCGCCCAGCGCCCACTGTTGCATTCCGGGGTTAAAGATGCTTCTAGCAGGCCTTGTCATGACGATTGGACAAATTTGTTCCATCATTTAGTGATTGAAGACAAACTACGCAGTCAGTCTCAAAGTACTGATCTAGACGCTGTGTTTCTACATTCTGATAAACGCCGGCTGTAAACTGATCCTCCAGAAGAGTAAATGGTCAAATTAAATTCAGATTTTCTTTTTGAGTCTGATGATCCCACAACACTCATTAGTCTTCTCCTGTGATTCATCAGCTTCCTCTGATTGTCTCGCGCCACACAATCAATTGTCAGTTCGCAGCTTGATTAAATATCGACAAGACCCCAAACATCAACACTGGCATTGAAGCTTTATCATGGGTAATGATAGGCTCCGGCACCCCCCGCCACCCCAAAAAATGGACAAGCGGTAGAAAAATGGATGGATGGAATGTACAAACCCCGTTTCCATATGAGTTGGGAAATTGTATTGGATGTAAATATAAACGAAATACAATGATTTGCCAATCCTTTTCAACCCATATTCAGTTGAATGCACTACAAAGACAATATATTTGATGTTCAAACTCATAAACTTCATTTTTTTTGCAAATAATAATTAACTTAGAATTTCATGGCTGCAACACGTGCCAAAGTAGTTGGGAAAGGGCATGTTCATCACTGTGTTCCATCACCTTTTCTTTTAACAACACTCAATAAACGTTTGGGAACTGAGGAAGCTAATTGTTGAAGCTTTGAAAGTGGAATTCTTTCCCAGTTTTGTTTTATGTAGAACTTTAGTCGTTCAGCAATCCGGGGTCTCCGCTGTCGTTTTTTACGCTTTATAATGCGCCACACATTTTCGATGAGGGACAGGTCTGGACTGTAGGCAGGCCAGGAAAGTACCCGCACTCTTTTTTTACGAAGCCATGCTGTTGTAACACTTGTCTTGCTGAAATAAGCAGGGGCGTCCATAATAATGTTGCTTGGATGACAACATATGTTGCTCCAAAACCTGTATGGACCTTTCAGCATTAATGGTGCCTTCACAGATATGTAAGTTACCCATGCCTTGGGCACTAATGCACCCCCATACCATTACAGATGCTGGCTTTTGAACTTTGCGCCTATAATAATCCGAAAGGTTATTTTCCTCTTTGTTCTGGAGGACACCACGTCCTCTGTTTCCAAATATAATTAGAAATGTGGACTCGTCAGACCACAGAACACCTTTCCACTTTGCATCAGTCCATCTTAGGTGAGCTTGGGCCCAGCGTTTCAGGATATTGTAAATAAATGGGTTTGGCTTTGCATAGTAAAGTTTTAACTTGCACTTACAGATGTAGCGACCAACTGTAGTTACTGACAGTGGTTTTATGATGTGTTCCTGAGCCCATGTGATGATATCCTTTACACACAAATGTCAGTTTTTGATGCAGTACCACCTGAGAGATCAAAAGTCTGTAATATCATTGCTTACGTGCAGTGATTTCTCCAGATTCTCTGAACTTTTTGATGATTTTACAGATTGTAGATGGTAAAATCGCAAAATTCCTTGCAATAGCGCGTTGAGAAATGTTGTTCTAAAATTATTCAACAATTTGCTTACAAAGTGGTGACCCTCGCCCCATCCTTGTTTGTGAATTACTTAGCATTTCATGGAAGCTGCTTTTATACCCAATCATGGCACCCACCTGTTCCCAATCAGCCTGCACACCTGTGGGATGTTCCATATAAGTGTTTGATTAGCATTCCTCAACTTTATCAGTATTTATTGCCACCTTTCCCAACTTCTTTGTCACGTGTATCTGGCATCAAACTCTAAAGTTAATGATCATTTGCTAAAAAAAAAAGTTCATCAGTTTGAACATCAAATATGTTGTCTTTGTAGCAAATTCAACTGAATATGGGTTGAAAATGATTTGCAAATCATTGTATTCCGTTTATATTTACATCTAACACAATTTCCCAACTCATATGGAAACAGGGTTTGTACGAAGATGTTCTTCTTTCATCTAACCGTGAGCAAATTACACAATTATACACGCATTAAAACAACATTCAAACGTGACAGAACTTTTTTGTATTACATTGCTTATCTACAGACACTAGCAGGAAAGATGCACTTTTTTTTGTCAATTTTGCCCAATATTCACTGTCCTTGTGTGAGACAAGAACACACATTGTTCTCTTTTCTGTGCATTTTAATTACTGAAAATCTGCTGGCAAAAGGTGGGTAGCATTTCAAGTAATGGGGACTCATCTATTTTGCCTATTAAGCACTCTAAAAAAAATTCAAAACCACAAACAATGCTCTATTTACATGCCATGGCCTACATATTAACCAAGCTATAGCGACATTGTTATTATAAGTGCTAACACAGAGGAACTACTTTTCTAGTGCCTTTCTCACAGAGAGACACACATTGCTCTTGCGGCCACTATAGGGAGAGGTAAGATAGCTACTAAGTTGCTTCTATTGTTAAATCACTTCAGATTTTGTAAAAGTTAATTCTGGATTATAAATCTCACATGTGTCTAGTAGAAGGCTGTGGCCACAAGCCAATAATTTGGTCACCTTTGAAATTCCACACTTTACCAAGTGAAACTCAATTTAGTTACAAACTAAATCAGTCTTTACTGGCTCTCAAATTAGACCCAGATACATCGCTCGGAAGATGAAACAAGGTGGTAGTCTGAACTCATTCTCCTTCAATGCCACATCAATATGAAATGCACTCCCAACAGGTGTAAAAGAAAGTGCATCTCTATCCTCCTTCAAAACTTCACTAAAAGAATACCTCCAAGCAACTACGATCCCTAGCGTAACCCCGTCCCCCCACCACATCCCACTTCATTGTAAATAATCAAATGTAAATAATCAAATGTTTATACTTGTTCTTATGCTTTCTGAGCTCACTCTGGTCACTGCTCGTTGTAAATATCCTACCAAGTCAGACCTACACTGTTTCAATGTCCATTTCTCTGATGATACAGTTGTTGATGACCTAATTGCTGATAGTAACCAAACCCAACCCCCCTCCCCCAACCCAATAATTCAAAGTATATACTCTGATGATTAACTTGTGTGATGACTGTATTATGCTGATAGTATATATTTCTACCATGAATTGAATAACATGGACCCTGACTTAAACAAGTTGAAAAACGTATTCGGGTGTTACCATTTAGTGGTCAATTGTAAGTAATATGTACTGTACTGTGCAATGTACTAATGAAAGTTTAAATCAGTCAATCAATCAATCAATCAATCAATCAATCAATCAATCAATCAATCAAGCAGCTCATCAACGAGCTATTGCAAGGAATTTAGGAATTTTACCATCTACAGGCCGTAAAATCATCAAAAGGTTCAGAAAATCTGGAGAAATCACTGCACGTAAGTGATGCTATTACGGACCTTTGATCCCTCAGGCGAAAAACCGACATCGGTGTGTAAAGGATATCACTACAAGGGCTCAAGAACACTTCATAAAACCACTGTCAGTAACTACAGTTGGTCGCTACATCTGTAAGCGCAAGTTAAAACTCTACTATGCAAAGCGAAAGCCATTTATCAACAACACCCAGGATGGCCGCTGGCTTCGCTGGGCCCGAGCTCATCTAAGATGGACTGATGCAAAGTGGTTCTGTGTTCTGTGTTCTGACAAGTCCAAATCTCAAATTATATTTGGAAACTGTGGACGTGGTGTCCTCCGGAACAAAGAGGAAAATAACCATCCAGATTGTTATAGGTGCAAAGTTCAAAAGCCAGCATCTGTGATGGTATGTGGGTGTATTAGTGCCCAAGGCATGGGTAACTTACACAACTGTGAAGGCACCATTAATGCTGAATGGTCCATACAGGTTTTGGAGCAACATATGTTGACATCCAAGCAACATTATCATGGACGCCCCTGCTTATTTCAGCAAAACAATGTCAAGCCACGTGTTACAACAGCGTGGCTTCATAGTAAAAGAGTGTGGGTACTTTCCTGGCCCGCCTGCAGTCCAGACATGTCTCCCATCGAAAATGTGTGGCGCATAATGAAGCGTGAAATACGACAGCGGAGACTCCGGCCAGAAGCTCTACATAAAACAAGAATGGGAAAGAATTCCACTTTTAAAGCTTCAACAATTAGTTCCAAACGTTTATTGAGTGTTGTTAAAAGAAAATGTGATGTATCACAGTGGTGAACATGCCCTTTCCCAATTACTTTTGCACGTGTTGCAGCCATGATATTCTAAGTTAATTATTTTTTGCAAAAAAAAAAAAAGTTTAGGAGTTTGAACATCAAATATATTGTCTTTGTAGTGCATTCAACTGAATATGGGTTGAAAAGGATTTGCAAATCATTTTATTCCGTTTATATTTACATCTAACACAATTTCCCAACTCATATGGAAACAGGGTTTGTATATATTATATGCAAAATGCACAGAGTTCTCTGCACAAAAACAATCCACGTCTTTACAGAGAGAACGCACAACGGGCCTGAGCTAGCTAACGTAAGTATTGTATTAGCTAATGCTAATTTATCCAGTGAATCTGAAAGACCGTGCTAGCTGCTTATTTTATTGTATCGATGCCGTTCAATGACCTTGTCCCAATGTAGCTCCTGATCTCTTATCAGTGCAATGTGTGTCAAATCATCATTATATATCAATCATCATATGACCCTCCCTAGTGTGCCTCTGATTGGCTCGCCAGTGTCCGACCATGTCTGTGACACACACACACACACACACATATATATATATATATATTTATATATATATATGTATATATATATGTATACATACATATACATAATATGTACATATATATATATATATATATGTATATATATATATATATATATATATATATATATATATATATATATATATATAAGTTGACAATTCTACTTCCATATCTCTTAGCCAAAAAGGTTCCCGACCCCTGGAATAAGCATAAGTGGAGGGCCCAGGTAGAAGTGGACCAAGCTGTCTCGAGGCTGGAATATAAGGAGATCCTGGGAAGAGTCCAAGACAGCCGGGCAGGACTGGGATGGGGGAAACCAGTCCAGTTCTGGTCCAAAGCCACGAGACAGCAGAGGAAGGCCATGGTGGTGGAAGAGGTCACACAAGTGGCACAAGACCAGTATCGGGTCAAGGCCGTATCCCAGGGAAAACAGGGGGCATGGGAGGATACCTTTCAAAGAGTCATAACCTAGGCCGACATCTGGCGAACTCCTCAATCTCGGCTAAGCTTCCTCGTGAGGGCAGCGTATGACACCCTGCCATGCCCTCGAAACCTCGCCCAGTGGTTCGGAAGCGATAGCAAGTGCTCCCTGTGCAGCAAAGACAATGCAGGACTCAAGCACATCCTTTCAGGTTGCAACGTCGCGCTGACGCAGGGGCGCTTCCGGTGGCGACACAATCAGGTGCTGAGGAAGTTGGCAGAGCTGTTAGAGAGATGCAGAGTCGGGGCAAACAACGCCACAGATCCCCATTGGCCAAACATCATTTTTATCAAACCAGGTGAGGTAGGACAGAAGACAGAGAAGGGAAGATCATCACTTCTGCTTACCCCTGGTAAGGGCTGGGAGATGCGGGTAGACCTGGACAAGCAGCTAGTCTTCCCAACTGAGGTAATACAGACAACGCTAAGACCAGACGTTGTGATGTGGTCCTCAGCTGCTAAGAAAGTCCTCATCATTGAACTAACCGTGCCATGGGAGGAGGGAATACCAGTAGCACATGAGTTCAAAAGGTCAAAGTACAGCGACCTAGCAGAGGACTGCAAGGGGGGAGGCTGGTCTGCGTCCATTCACCCCGTGGAGATTGGATGCAGGGGCTTCGTAGGAGGTTCTGCAACCCGGCTCCTGCGTGCGGCGGGGATGACCAGTTCCAGCCTGAGGAGGGCCATCAAGGAGTTGGCAGAGGAGGCAGAGAAGGCAAGTTTCTGGATGTGGCTAAGAAGGAGGGACAACACTTAAATGGGTTGTACTTGTATAGCGCTTTTCTACCTTCAAGGTACTCAAAGCGCTTTGACACTACTTCCACATTTACCCATTCACACACACATTCACACACTGATGGAGGGAGCTGCCATGCAAGGCGCCAACCAGCACCCATCAGGAGCAAGGGTGAAGTGTCTTGCTCAGGACACAACGGACATGACGAGGTTGGTATTAGGTGGGATTTGAACCAGGGACCCTCGGGTTGCGCACAGCCACTCTCCCACTGCGCCACGCCGTCCCTACATGGAGGCTCAACACCCCAGTGAGGTCAGTTGCAGGGAGTGGCGCGGGGAGACGTCCCCGCGTAGCCACTGCCCCCCCACCGCGAGGTGTCCTGGCTTGGGGGCGAAACATCAGTGAACGGTGGCACCAGCTGACGACCCTGCAGCTGACCTCGAAGTGCACTGGAGGAGGTGCGACAGGCAGAGATGCCTAGCAGTTAGGTCTGTACGTATTAATTGACAAAAACAGGTGCATATGCATTACCTGTACATTATATACATGCAGTATGAGGGCAGGGAGAAGATCTTATCACAGTATCTAAACCACATGGATAAATATATAACTCCATGTCATCACTTTAAGTGTATTATGTGTTAGTGAACTTCAAAATAGTAAATGTGACAAAAAACATACACTAAAAAATATGAACGCTTCCTTTTCTGCAAGTCTGACGCAAGAAAATAAGAACTGTAAAGTAAAAACATTTGATAAAATTATGATTCTAAGAATAAATGTCCTGGAGACATCAAGCTTGCTCACATTGTGTTATGTTAGTGCTCCCAAACTAAAAATAAAAAAGTTGAAAAAGTAGTTTTCAAGTCGACACCAAACAACATACACACACACACACACACACACACATGCACACACACGGTGAGGCAGAGCAAAGGGAGCAGCAGGGCCCAGGGAGACAGATTGTCTTTTAATTGGTGGGAAAACTGCAGAGCTTTAAGATGGCCTGCAGGGGAGGACGCAGCACACACTCACACACACTATACTCTTCACACTACATGTGAACACACACACACACACACACACACACACACACACACACACACACACACGCACACACCCAATGTCCTCTGTGAGAGTAAGGAGAAATAGTCAGTTCTTGCACACTGACTGTAATAATGAGCTGAACTTGGGCCAGACTGTGTGTGTGCGCGCGTGCGTGTGCGCGTGTGTGTGTGTGTGTGTGTGGTGTGTGCGTGCACGTATGTGTGTGCGTTTGTGTGTGCACGTGCGCATGTGTGCGTGTGTGGACCTGCTGATAGCGAGAGAGGAAGATGGTCAAGGGTTTGAGGGGTGTGTGTGTCTTCTCCCAAGGTGTAATTGGCATTTCAGTTATATTTTATTTGTTGATTTACAATTTGAATATATTGACAGTGTGTCACTTCTTCTTACACTTGTATGACACTTAGCAGTGTTAAAAACGTTGACCTAAAACGCTATCTGTACACTTAATGAAGTCTTTACAATTTGGCCATTGTTGGCCATGGCCTGAGTCTTTAGTGCCTCCCACGAGACAGCACAGTTTTAACAAGACGACTTGCCACGGCATGATTTTGCCTAAATATATTCACAAATGAGGTGAGTAGGAGTGATCTTATCAAAAAACTCTTGCGGGTGAAAATAGAAATGCTCCATAAGGACCATGAGTTTTAAGCATCAAGTGCATCGAGCACAGCATCAATTTATATGACCCTATTCAAACACATTTTTACACTCATGGTGTGAATTACCTATGACTAACAAATAAAGTCAACACACAGTTGCGCATACACACACACTTTCTGGACATTATAAAACACGTTCATGCATTATATACAATTTAAAATTATACAAATATAAATCCAATACAATGCATTATGGGTGATATACAAAACTCTTTATCCACACTTTTCCATGTTTGGTGCATTTCAACTGCTTGATATTTCTGATTGATTACAAAACTTTAAAGATGTCGTTAAGGAAAGAAACAAGGTAGGAGTCAAACTCTTAATATTCAATGTTTTATTGTTTATACTTCATATTGCATTGTCGTCACGGTCTGATGTGGACTGTTGTTAAAGTTGAAGTAGATGAAGTTATTTGTTCAGTCTGTTATAGATTGCTGTAATCAATGCAAACTGAAATGTTGTTTTTGTATAAATGACTGTTGTTATGTCACAAGCAACGCCCTGCTGTGTGGTAAAAAAGTGTCATAATGTGTGCATTTGTGCAAATGTGTCTATGTGTGTGTGTGGGGGGGCGGGGGGTGCGGGCACGCGCAGCCATATAACAGCGTATTGGCAATTACCCTCGAAAATATGTTTTACTGCAATTTTTACTGTATTCTTGCATGTTTGGAAAACTTACCTCTTGAATTTGGTATGAAATTATTATGCAGAATTAAAGTATTACCATTGGCGACTGTGTGTAAAAATGGATGTGACAGCACACAACTGTAATAAATAGCAATATAATATAAAAAAAAAAATTAAAAAAATGTAACCGAAGGTTTGTAATTACATGAAACCCAGCAGAAAGGAGAGACATTAACAAGGGAAATCAGGGCCAACAGTTTTGTTCAGGTTTTGATGTTGAATGTTGAAAATGACATGTAGTCAAAATGAAAAGAAATGTACATCGTTTTTTTTTTCAAGTTTATGACATGTTTTACTCGCACTTACATTTTTTGGAAGTAATTCTTTATTTACTTTTTCACTTTCATATATTTGATCTTTCAAAACTTTCTGATAAAATTTCTATTTTTTACAGTTTCAAATTAAAATCTGTTTTTTTCCACATTCAGACTTTTGGCCTTTTCTTTCCGTGGAAGTGGTACGAGCGGCGTGGCCTCATGACAGACCAATCAGCAAAAAGATAAGCGACGTCCTGTTCACGTTGCCTTCACACAACATGGAAACTAATTCAGTTCAAGCCATTACCTTATACAGGTAACACATTGCGATTGTCAGAGAAAGAAATTACGCCAATAAGACGCAGATTAAAAATTCAACAAATGGCCCAACGAATCGTGTCAGACGGAAACTGATAGAGTGAGGTGAAAGTGAATCGAAGCTGCAAAATATGGAACCTGGAGCCAAGCTATTTCGACATAAATGGCGTGCTTACCCAAAATTAACAGGAAATGTCCCCGGCCAGCTGGACCAGACGAACAACTGTCCATCGAGTGAGTCACTTTAATATCGATCATGATACACACAGCACGCCATGTGTGTTATTACAACTACAGTACATACACTGTCTGGCTAGCTGTGTACAAATAAAACATGAAATGTGATTGTTCATGTGTTTCAGTCAGTACAGATTGGTGTAGTATTGCAGTTTTGTGCATTACAAACTCAAATGTGTTTCATGTTGATGTACTAATTAGCTTATCTCTTGCCATAGTTAGCTTTTACGGTTAATACAGAAGCATGTCGATGGTTTACTATGCTAGACAAAAGTTCCTCAGTGTTTGCTCTTACAATAACAATGTCGCTACAGTTTGGTTATCATACAGGTTGCGGAACATAAATTAAGTATTGTTGACGGTTTTAGAATGCATTTTTAAAGTGATTTAGAGGTAAAATTGCTCCCCATTAGTTGCATTGCTCGTCACGGAGAACGAGTCGATTTTTATGTTAGAAAGCTAAAAATTTAAATGTTTTTCTTCTTGTCTCTCATAATGAACGTGAACGAACCAATTTCCAAAAAAGTGCAGTTCCCCTTTTATGGTGGTCCCATATCCCATGCTTTAACAGTGAAATCACAATTTGTTTTTATATTTCCCTAACTTAAAGAACTTTGTAGAATTGTAATAATATAGATAACAACTCACAAAACAAGTAAGAATACAATGTATATATGTGTATAAAAGTGTAAATAAAATTTGAATAAAAATGAGGACAAAGTAAAAAGAAGGCAGGGTGCACCCTTGATTTATTTACTAGGTCATTTATGTCTGACATTTATATATTGTGAGTAGAGGTGGGAATATTTGGGCACCTCACGATTCGATTATGATTATTGATGCCTCTTTAATTTATGTATATTGATGCAGTTTAAAAAAACGTTTTTTTTCATTAAATAAGCGTTTATCACTTGCAACACACTGAGTTTCTTAAAGTGATTCATATTAATACATTGCTTATTAATGCGTTCCATAATTTCATTCCACAAAATGATATCCAAATGTTTTAAGTGTTGTACTTGCATCCAAATGTTTTATATTACATCTTCATTGTTGTGAAGAATTGTTGTGCATTTTGTGGTAGCAGGTTGTAGTTTGCTTTCTACATACTCTTAACTGTTTGCAAATGCACCAAATCATTGAATTTCAATATTTTACATTCAATAAATAAATGCATTGAATGTTCTTAATATCCAATAGTATGTATTATTCTAAGTGACCTCTTTTGTAAGACGGTTAGTGAATGAAGTGTATTATTGTTGGTTCCCCATATTTTTTACACAATAACTCAGATATGGTAAAACTAGCAAGCCGAGAGAATATGAAAGCATTTGTGGTCTGGAACATATTTGGCTTTGTTAATGAAAGACAACCGCGCAGCCAGTATGGCTATGGTTGTTGACTGCTTCCTTAGCACTACTCCTAGTGAGCACGTATCAAAAATGGATGTTGAGTTGCTAACATTAGCATGTGCATCAGAAACATTGCATGTTGTCACAAAACCATCTTTCATTTTGAACATGTTACATTTGTCATCTGTGTTGTGTGCTAGCAAGTGGATCACTGCGTGCTGCACTTTAGGTGAAATGGAAAAAAAAGAATTTAATGCTTGTCTTGTGAAATGCGTAAATGGCACGATTTGTCGGGCCATTTCTGCAATTTGTCATCTGTGCTGTTTTAAACGGCCTTCACGCCTCACTGGCGTAATTTCTTTCTCTGACAGTTTCTCTGATAGTTTTTATGTTCCGTAAAGGCAACGTGAAGAGGATGCCCCTTATCCTTTGCTAATTGGTCTGTCATGAGCCCACGCTCCCCGTACCACTTCCACAGAAAAAAAGGGTCAAAAGTCTGAGCCTGAAAAAAAAAAATGGAATCTGAAAAAGAACGATGTGAAACTTGAAAAAAAATCATGATCTGAAAAATGTGAAAGATGCATCCATCTTTTACTGCTTGTCCCTTTCAGGGGTGATGGAGCCTATCGCAGCTGCATTCGGGCGGAAGGCGGCGTAAACCCTGGACAAGTCGCCACCTCATCGCAGGGCCAAAACAGATAGACAACATTCACACTCACATTCACACACTAGGGCCAATTTAGTGTTGCCAATCAACCTATCCCCAGGTGCATGTCTTTGGAAGTGGGAGGAAGCCGGAGTACCCGGAGGGAACCCACACAGTCACGGGGAGAACATGCAAAGTCCACACAGAAAGATCCAGAGCCCAGGATTGAACCCAGGCCCTTTGTATTGTGAGACACACGCACAAACCCCTATATATCAAAATATATCAAAGTGAAAAAATGTAAATAAATAATTAATATATTCCAAAAAAATGTAAGTTTGATTCAAAAATATATTTCACTTGAAAAAGAGACAAAACGGTGTTCATTGCTTTTTATTTTGAATACACTGATGTATTCTGTAACATTCAATGCCAAAACTTGAACTTTCAAAGTAAATTTTTTCAGGTACAAAAGTTTTGGCACTGATTTACCGCCGTAGGCACGTTGTTTATTGACAAGCGCCACGTCTCTTGTCGGCTTCTCGTCAAGTCACCTTTTTTTGCACGCACGTACGCACTCACTTACTTCCGGCTTCACAATAATAGAGTGACACATCACATCCAGTCGAACTGCACCAACAAAATTTAAAAGGGCTTACACAGCTGAAGTTAGAGTCATGATTTCAGTATCAAATTTATGTGGATGCTTATTTAATTACATTACACAGATATCCATCCACCCATCCATTTTCTACCGCTTGTCCCTCAATAATTATTACCTATATACTGTAAGTACACTAACTTCAGAACTGTGTAAATATATATATTGTATATACATTGTGTGTATGTATATATATATATATATAGTGAGAGTAAAAAGTATTTGATCCCTTGCTGAATTTGTTGGTTTGCCCACTAATAAAGACATGATCATTCTATACTTTTAATGGTAGATATATTCTAACATGGAGAGACAGAATATCAAAACGAAAATCCAGAAAATAACTTTCAAGAATATATTTTAATTCATTTGTATTTCAGTGAGGGAAATAAGTATTTGATCCCTCTAGACAAAAGCAGTTAATACTTGGTGGCAAAGCCTTTGTTTGCAAGCACAGCGGTCAGACGTTTGTGGTTGTTAACCACAAGGTTAGCACACATATCAGGGGGAATTTTGGCCCACTCTTCTTTGCAGATTCTCTCGAGATCATTCAGGTTGGTGGGCTGTCGCTTGGCAACTCGGACCTTCAGCTCCCTCCATAGATTTTCAATAGGATTGAGGTCCGGGGACTGGCTGGGCCACTCCATGACCTTAATATGGTTCTTCTTGAGCCACTCCTTTGTTGCCTTTGCTGTATGCTTTGGATCGTTGTCATGTTGGAAGACCCAACCACGGCCCATTTTCAGCTTCCTGGCAGAGGGGAGGAGGTTGTCCCTCAAAACTGCACGGTACATGGCTCCATCCATCTTCCCACTGATGCGGTGTAGTAGCCCTGTGCCCTTGGCAGAGAAACACCCCCAAAACATAATGCTTCCACCTCCATGCTTGATGGTGGGCACAGTGTTCTTTGGGCCATAGGCAGCATTTTTCTTTCTCCACACACGACGTGTAGAGTTTAGGCCAAATAGTTCAATTTTGGTCTCGTCTGACCATAGAACCTTCTCCCAATCACTTCGTGCATATTTGAGGTGATCATTGGCATACTTTAGGCGGGCCTCCACATGTGCCTTCTTAAGCAGGGGTACCTTTCAGGCACTGCAGGATTTTAACCCATTCCGTCGCAAAGTGTTGCCAACTGTTTTCCTGGTGACTGTGGTCCCAGCTGCCTTGAGGTCATTCACTAACTCCTGATGAGTGGTTGCAGGACGATTTCTCAGAGTTCTCATGATCATTGCAACCCCACGGGGTGAAATCTTCTGTGGAGCACCAGATCGAGGTCTGTTGATGGTCATGTTATACTTTTTAAATTTTCTAACAGTTGCACCAATGGTTGTTACTTTGATTCCCAGCATCTTGCTAATGTTTTTGTAGCCCATTCCAGATTTGTGCAGGTCAACAATCCTGTCTCTGAGGTCCTGAGAGAGTTCTTTTGTCTTACCCATGTTGGAGAGCTTGGAATCTGTCTGAGTCTCTGATCAAGTGTCTTTTATATAGGTGATTAGTTAGAACAGGTGTCTTCAATTCAGTCTTCAATTCCCAAGTTGATTGGGAGTGTCTAACTGCTCTGTGAAAGCCAGAAATCCTAATGCACACTAGGGGATAAAATACTTTTTTCCCCTCAATGAAATACAAATCAATTAAAATATATTCCTTAAAGTTATTTTCTGGATTTTCTTTATGATATTCTATCTCACCATGTTTAAATACATCTACCATTAAAAGTATAGAATCATCATGTCTTTATTAGTGGGCAAACCAACAAATTCAGCAAGGGATCAAATACTTTTTACTCTCACTTATATATATATGTATATATATATATATATACATATATATATATATATATATATATATATACATATATATTAATATATATATATATATATATATATATTTATATATATATATATATATATATATATATATATATCTATATATATATATATATATATATATATATATATATATATATATATATATATATATATATATATATATATATATAGGCTATATGTGTGTGTATATATTGTTACTTTACATGCAGTCGGCTTTCAGTCCTCGGGCAAATTTTTTTAGCCCAATGCGACCCCAAAAGTCAAAAAGTGTGAGCACACCTGCGATAGAGGATGATAGTAAATTGTTAGAGCCTCCTTCGGCTTCAGGTCAGCCAATCAAACGGCCGTAGCTTAAAACAACCTTAAAGTGTCTCGTCACGGCCACAGTTTGACCCTGGGACAGACTAAACATTATTTCGTAAGAGGGAAAACAGCAGTGATGGTCAACACATGACATGAGAGCATATATGTTGTTATAAATTGTTGTTATATGTTGTACCTCCTGACAGTGCGAAGCAGGGTGGAGCGGGCCTCGTTATGGAAGGTGATGATGATGGAAGTAGGAGGAAGGTCGGCGCTGTAGCGGAGGGCGGCGCACCTGCGGACACGAACAAAACTTTTATTTAGTCCCAAAAGAAGTCGCTGTGAAGTCTGCTATGGACAACAGTGCATTATTTTATCTTAAATCTCCCATTTACACTCTCTCTCTCTCACACTCACACACACACACACACACACACACACACACACACACACACACACACACACACACACACACACACACACACACACACACACACACACACACACACACACACACACGCACGCACTCTTAAAGTGGCGGTGTGTTCACACTGCAGAACATGAATTATAAATGAGCAGCCAGCTCATTAAAATACACTACACAACAATGTGAATGTGTCTTCTCCACTGCTGGGTCAGCAGACTCTTCTCCTTAAAAAACACACACACAACACACAGAATAATGACTAGACTGGCCTTTACCCATATGATTGATGGATTAGTGACATGTGACTAGTGTGAGTGTGTGTGTGTGTGTGTGTGTGTGTGTGTGTGTGTATATGCGTGCGTGCGTGTGTGTGTGTCCTCCAACAACGTGAGAAGCTGGGAAGATCCAGAGCCTAAAAAGAAGACAATTGTTGCTCTGAGGGCCTGAAAATAAGAATAACTCTCAAGCAGATGGCATAACAAAACATATAAATTAATATAAACAAATACAAATGAATATAAATAATGTAATGAACATTAAATATAAATACAGTGGGGCAAAAAAGTATTTAGTCAGCCACCGATTGTGCAAGTTCTCCCACTTAAAATGATGACAGAGGTCTGTAATTTTCATCATAGGTACACTACAATTGTGAGAGACAGAATGGGAAAAAAAATCCAGGAATTCACATTGTAGGAATTTTAAATAATTTATTTGTAGATTATGGTGGAAAATAAGTATTTGGTCTACCATTCAAAGTTCTCACTGATGGAAGGAGGTTTTGGCTCAAAATCTCACGATACATGGCCCCATTCATTCTTTCCTTAACACGGATCAATCGTCCTGTCCCCTTAGCAGAAAAACAGCCCCAAAGCAGGATGTTTCCACCTCCATGCTTCACAGTAGGTATGCTGTTCTTGGGATGCAACTCAGTATTCTTCTTCCTCCAAACACGACGAGTTGAGTTTATACCAAAATGGATACATGGATGATACAGCAGAGGATTGGGAGAATGTCATGTGGTCAGATGAGACCAAAATAGAACTTTTTGGTATAAACTCAACTCGTCGTGTTTGGAGTAAGAAGAATACTGAGTTGCATCCCAAGAACACCATACCTATTGTGAAGCATGGGGGTGGAAACATCATGCTTTGGGGCTGTTTTTCTGCTAAGGGGACAGGACGATTAATCCGTGTTAAGGAAAGAATGAATGGGGCCATGTATCGGGAGATTTTGAGCCAAAACCTCCTTCCATCAGTGAGAGCTTTAAATGGTTCACCAAATACTTATTTTCCACCATAATTTACAAATAAATTCTTCAAAATTCCTACAATGTGAATTCCTGGATTTTTTTTTTCACATCCTGTCTCTCACAGTTGAAGTGTACCTATGATGAAAATTACAGACCTCTGTCATCATTTTAAGTGGGAGAACTTGCACAATCGGTGGCTGACTAAATACTTTTTGCCCCACTGTATATGTAATACACATTTCAAATCAGTCATGTTGCTATTTATTGTCTTCCAGGAACATTTCATCGAATAAGATCAGCAGATGATGGCTGCTCTTATCCTTTCAAGGCTCATCGTCATTGTCTGGCATGAGAAATAAATGTTCGCTATTCTTCATATCCTCTCCCATCATGCACCTCTCTCACCGCTCCGTCCCGCTATCTTGCTGCCTCCATCTCTGCTTTTCCTGCACTTGATTTATTCAGTAGCTCCAGCCGAGAGGAGCGATAAGAAGATAAAGGCGGACCTGCAACACTCTCAGACGGGTGCACATGTGTGTGCCTGCGTGTAGAGGGAGAGCACACACACACACACACACACACACACACACACACACACACACACACACACACACACACACAACAAGCACAGATGTACAGATAACATTTGTGCTGACAGATGACTGATGTTGAAGCTGATATGAACACACTTTCATACTCCCTCAGTGTGTGTGTGTGTGTGTGTGTGTGTGTGTGTGCGCGCGTGCGTGTGTGTGTGCAAAATGAAGAGACAGGAAATCACTGGTGAGGGGAGGAAAGTCCTTTGGGGGAGGTGAGCAGCGTCTCGTGAAAAGGGAGAAACGAGGACGAAAAGAGGAGGAAGAGTGGCTGAACAAAACAAAAGGGGGAGGGGGCAGGGAGGAAGAGTGAGATGGAGGACAATGAAGAAGAGAAACAACAGAAAGTACAATGAGAATGAGGGAGGAGAGGCTGAAGGGGAAGAAAGGAGAAGATGGAGAGATGATGAATGGAAGAAGTGGAATAGGAGCTGGTAGAACAAGAAGATAAAGAGAAGGAGAGAGAGGTGAGTATAGAAGACTTCAGAGCATGAAAACAATTATAAAAAAAAAATTATATAGCCGTAACATGAAAATAATGTTCTTAAAATTAGGATAAAAACCTAAATTTTTTACAAGATGAAACTCACAATTCCAAGAGAAAAGAAGTGCGTCAAAAGAGGAGAGGTTATTTATTTCATAAATGGCGCAGAATAAAAATAAAACATGGAGATGATTCATGGTACACATATTTCTGCAGAGAGGAGAAGTGTGAATCATGTGACCATTAAGGCTTTTAGGGCACAGTGCCCTATAGACGCCAACCTGCTGTCAATCATGCTGCGGCAGGAAAAGACACCATTTCTCATCTGAACCGCCATAATAGCTCCAATGTCACATGATGACTTTCAGCTGCTGTTAACGGCCAGACAGCTTGACGATTGCGCATGACGTGAAAAGTGGGCTTTAAGTTCCCAGTGAACAATGGCAACAGGGAGGCCGTTTTAGCATGCACGTGGGCTGGCACATTCTCATGGTGAGCATTCCAGATTGGAGTCACCTGGAGGCGTGTTTTAATGAAATTAAACAATGGATGTCCAGCAACTTTTTGCATCTTAACGCTAATGTTACGGAGTTAAAATACACCTTTGTAACTTATTATATTTTGTTTGTGAATTTTATCTTTAAATAGCTATCTTTTCTGCTCGCCTCTGAGAGGACAGTTTGATGTCTTTTTGTCCCTCCTGAGCCCCTGTAGTCCTCTAGGGCAGTGGTTCTCAACCTTTTTTCAGTGATGTACCCCCTGTGAACATTTTTTTTTAATTCAAGTACCCCTCTAATTAGATCAAAGCATTTTTGGTTGAAAAAAAAGAGATTAAGAAGTAAAATACAGCACTATGTCATCAGTGTCTGATTTATTAAATTGTATAACAGTGCAAAAATATTGCTAATTTGTAGTGGTCGTTCTTGAACTATTTGGAAAAAAAGATATAAAAATAACTAAAAACTTGTGTTGAAAAATAAAAAAGTGATTCAATTATAAATAAAGATTTCTACACATAGAAGTAATCATCAACTTAAAGTGCCCTCTTTGGGGATTGTAATAGAGATCCATCTGGATTCATGAACTTCATTCTAAACATTTCTTCACAAAAAAAGAAATCTTTAACATCAATATTTATGGAACATGTCCACAAAAGATCTAGCTGTCAACACTGAATATTGCATTGTTGTATTTTTTTTTCACAGTTGATGAACTTACATTCATATTTTGTTGAAGTATTATTCAATAAATATATTTATACAGGATTTTTTAATTGTTGCTATTTTTAGAATATTTAAAAAAAAATCTCACGTACCCCTTGGCATACCTTCAAGTACCCCCAGGGGTACGCGTACCCCCATTTGAGAACCACTGCTCTAGGGTCGTGTAGCCCCTTCCTTCTTCCCCTCACAGAAAAATTCTACATGCCTGAGGGTGAGTCTTGGTCGGGCGATCCCACCAACATTTTTGTTTTGTTTTTCAGTGGAAATGAGGTCTTAATTAATGAATGTGTGTACCAATAATATGTTTACCTGTGTTGTTCCCTTGTTTTAAATTTGGATTCCAGGTAATATTTTACATTGATAATATTGCCGCCAACTGGCTGCTTTTTGTTACATAAGACTGGTTCGGTGTGTGTGTGCATGTGCGTGCGTGTGTGCTTACGTGCGTAGGTAACAAGTGATATTGTGTGTGTTTAAGCGTAAGCCAGATAAAGATGGGATACCGACATTGTTTGATTGTAGCCCGCAGGTTTGTGGTTTTTATTTTTTTTTTCCAAGGTTTTAACTATAGCAAATGCTGCATGTTTTGTTCTGCAACGGAATGGTGCTTTGAATGTACATATAATATTTTACAGACCGTTTGTATCTGTCATTTTCTTTGTAAAGTGTTAAAAGTTAAAGGCCTACTGAAACCCACTACTACCGACCACGCAGTCTGATAGTTTATATATCAATGATGAAATGTTAACATTGCAACACATGCCAATACGACCTTTTTAGTTTACTAAATTGCAATTTAAAATTTCACGCGGAAGTATCATGCTAAAACGTCGCAATATGATGACGCGTGACGTCACGCATTGTAGAGGACATTTTGTTCCAGCACCGTTCCCAGCTATAAGTCGTCTGTTTTCATCGCATAATTCCACAGTATTCTGGACATCTGTGTTGCTGAATCTTTTGCGATTTAACCAATGAATAATGGAGACGTCAAAGAAGAAAGCTGTAGGTGGGAAGCTGTGTATTGCGGATGCCTAAAGCAACACAAACACAGATTGTTTCATTGTTCACATTCCTGAAAGATGGGGGTGAAGCTTTACTATGGAACAGAGCTGTCAAGCAAACATGGTTGGATTGGACCACACACACAAAGTACAGTGTATTATGCAGCGATCATTTCGAAAGATCGTGTTTTGAAGAGGTTCCCTTGCGAAGGGCAGAGATGGGCATCGCCACCACCCGTCGACTGGTGCTGAAGAAAGGTGCGGGGCCGATCTTCAGGTTGTACAGGTACGACCATATAGTCTCACTATAACACAAGTAACACAATAAGCAGATAAGGGATTTTCCAGAATTATCCTAATAAATTTGTCTAATAACATCTAAATTGCTCCCACTGTATAGTCTTTTTTTTTTTTTTCAAGTCCTTCACTCTCACTTTCCTCATCCACAAATCTTTCATCCTCGCTCAAATTAATGGGAATATCGTCGCTTCCTCGGTCTGAATCGCTCTCGCTGCTGGTGGCCATGATTGTAAACAATGTTCAGATGTGAGGAGCTTCACAACCCATGACGTCACGCGCATAACGTCTGCTACTTCCGGTACAGGCAAGGCTTTTTTTTCAGCACCAAAAGTTGCAAAATTTATCGGCGATGTTCTCTACTAAATCCTTTCAGCAAAAATATGGCAATATCGTGAAATGATCAAGTATGACACATAGAATGGACCTGCTATCCCCGTTTGAATAAGAAAATCTCATTTCAGTAGGCCTTTAACGTACCAATGATTGTCACACACACACTAGGTGTGGAGAAATTATCCTCTGCATTTGACCCATCACCCTTGATCACCCCCTGGGAGGTGAGTGAGTATATGAGACAGAAAAGTTATACATGGCGGAGGGCGTGAGCCAAAGAATTATGGGATACCGACATTGTCTGATTGTCGCCCGCAGGTTGGAAGGTAAAGAAATAAAGCTGAGAACAGTGGAAAAAGTCTTATCATTGTTCCGACCCAGAACAGTTACACTGAGAAAACAGAAATGTTGATTTTTGGTCCTGCATGACACCAACACTTATTTAATAAAACCACCTTAACATTTGACAACGTAACAATTTTACAAAGCGACTCAGTAAAGAATCTGGGTATGATCTTGGATTCAACTCTCTCATTTCAGTCACACATGAAGAGTGTTACTAAAACAGCCTTCTTTCATCTCCGTAACATCTGAATTTATGAAACGGAGTTATTAACGTTTTGTTTTTTGTGCCGACTGTTTGGCGCCATGCCACGCCCACATCTTATGACGTCGGCAAAATGTATTTGCAAATTATCATCCCCTGTATCCGTCATTTTAACCTCAACTCATTTGGCCAAAGTCTCGAGGAGGAGTTCATTAAAGTATGACCCTATTTTTTTTTGCAGAAAGAGGAACATGAGGAAAAAGAGGCACTTGAAGAAAATAAAGAGAACAAGAGACATGAGAAACACTGGAAGTCTTTGCAGAGAGTGGTGAGGACGACGGAAAATATCATCAGGACTCCTCTTCCTCCTATCCAGGAAATCGCAAAAAGCCGCTGCCTGACCAGGGCTCAGAAAATCTGAAGAGACTCCTCCCACTCCCACTCCCACCAAAGACTGTTTTCACTTCTGGACTCTGGAAAGAGGTTCCGTAGCCTCCGTAGCAGAATGTCTAGATTCTGTAACAGATTCTTCCCTCAGGCCATAAGACTTTTGAACACATCATATTAATCCCCTCAAATCCCCACCCTTATACGGATTAACTCGCTAGAATATAAAGCCAATACAACACACATCCGTAAACGTGGTTGCATTTGCAAAAGTCCAATATATTTATCTGTACAGTAATCTATTTATTTATATCTGCACCTCATTGCTATTGTATCCTGCACTACAACGAGCTAAGGCAAATGTAGTTCTTATATGTACTGTAAAGTTCAAAGTTGAATGACAATAAATGGAAGTCTGTCACGTCTCTAGATTATGTTGTGTTTTCTGTCATGTCTGATCATGATGGTGTATGGCCATACTACCTTGAGCATCCCCAATCTCGTTAGTTCACGAAGCTAAGCAGTGTCTGTCCTGGTTAGTACTTGGATGGGAAACTGCCTAGGAATACCAGGTGCTGTTTGACCTTTGGACTCTTTAAGTTCCTTTTTTTTCACTCCCTTGTTTTGTTTCTATGGCTACCCATTGGTTTCACCTGTTGCTCATTTGGACACACGCACCTGTGTAATCATGTCCCTGTTACTTAAGCGTGTCTTTTTCTGTTGGTCGGCCTGGCGTCATTGTGGTCTTGTCTTGCTCTGTGCTGACTTTATTCCTGCCTTGCCATAGTTTCCTGCTTCATGCCATGCCAAGTAAGTTTTGTTTGATTTATGCTCATAGTCTGTTTATGCCTTAGTTTTGTTCCTTAGCCCAAGTTGTGCCTCCGTTGTGAGCGCTTTTTGTTTGTAACTTTTTGTAGTTAAAATTAAATCATGTTTTTACCAAAACGCCATGTCCCGAGTAGTACGTCTGCCATCCTGGGAGAACGACCCCGCAGTAAGCTGCGACCCCCCCCATCCTGACAAAGTCTAAGTCTAAGTCTAATGTACAACATGAGAAACATGATGTACATAAGAAACAAAGAACATTAGGAATATGAGGAACGTGAATAACATGAGAAGCACAAAGAACATGAGGAAAATAAAAATGAGGAACATAAGGAACATACAAACAATGAGGAACATGAAAACATTAGAAAGCCAAGGAAGGTGATAAAAATGAAGAACATGAGGTACATGAGGCTACAGCTGCCGACAGACGCCTCACTATATGTACATGCAGGTTTGTGTTTTGCACTCGCATGAGAAGAAGCAGGAAGTGATGCTCTTGTCTTACTGCGGCAGGTTTGTAAGATACAAAGACACTTTGATTGTTTTGATTGTGATGAGACAACAGTGATCAATATCAATAAATCCTATTGTCCCCCTTCTATTGTGTTGTAAGAAACATGGTTAAAATGTTGAATGTTTTAAACAAATATTTACAATTTGATTTGCTTATAATACTAAAGATATTTTTACAATAAAAAAAATGCACCTTATATGTCTCCCTGTAATGTTTGTCTGACCTTGAATGGGATTGTGCTGAAAATTTAAATTTCCCCTCGGGGATTAATAAAGTATGTCTGATTCTGATTCTGATATTGCAGTGCGTTTTGAGTATGAAGACTTAGTCTTAGACAAACTTTAATGATCCACAAGGGATATTGTTCCACACAGTAACTCAGTTACAAAGGAGGGAAAGTGTAAGGATGGACCTGATAGACCTGAATAGACCCATTCATCGGCAGTGCGCTTTATAATCCGGTGCATGTTATAGTCGGAAAATTACGGGACGTAAAAACTCTGAAAATCTATTGGAAGTGAAGGAGTCTGTCAGCAGGGTGGAGATGAAAAAAAAAGAAAATGAGGACGGCAGTTATCATTTGGAGAAGGCAAGTGTCAGAAAGACCTCAGACATGAAGAAGACACACATTTCTCATCTCAAGTCAACCTCATTTGTTGAGTCATTCTAATTGGTCATTCTCAGAGTTGGTGGTGATAACTGTGTGTGTGTGCGTGTGTATGTGTGTGTGTGTTCTGCCGAGTGATGAATGAAGCAATATTTCAGTATCAGCATCTCAGCACGGATGCTGCCATGGAGAACTGCATATTATGTTGCACACACACACGCACACGCACACACACACACACACACGCGCGCTATGCAGTGAAAACATAATGTTTCATGGTCTGCTGCCTCACAACAATCACCTGTCTGATTATACACACTTAGAGATGAACGTGCACACACAGAGTATGACAACATGGCCACACACAAACACACAGTCGTGTGTGTCTCATTGTGTTAAACCAAAGCTGCCCATCGGGCAACAACCTCAGAGCTAAGCAACATTATCAACACCTCAAGCACGGACGCATGCACACACAAACACACACGCACGTACACATTCGCACATACATGCACGCAGACACACAAACACGCACGCGTGCACACACAGGCACACATGGACACCTATGTGGACCACTACATGACATTACAATACATGATACAACATGACACCAAATTAAACTACACTACAGTACAATACAACACGTTATACTACAGTACTACACTATACTACAGGGTAGGGTTGTCCCTGTCTACTACAGTATTATATACCCATCCATCCATTTGCTACCGCTTGTCCCTTTTGGGGTATCGGGGGGTGCTGGAGCCTATCTCAGCTGCATTTGGGCAGAAGGCAGTGTACACCTCCACCTCATCACAGGGCCAACACAGATAGACAGACAACATTCACACTCACATTCACACACTAGGGCCAATTTATGTATAAAAAATATACATTTAGGCCTCCAACCAGGTTTGATCCCGGGGACCCGAAGGGGTTTTGGTAAAAAAAAAAAAAAACATTTTTAAATGTGTCATTATTCAGTATTATTATTATTCAAGTTTTAAATCTCTAGATAAAGGGTGTTCAAACTTGTTCCTATATATCAAATTAATAATTACTAAAAACATCAATTCTTCGATTGTATACATAATTGTTTGGTTTAGTTTAATCCTCTTTGACAATAGTTACTCGCTGAAGTACCAAGGCAGATAAAAATACTTTCTTTTTGTGTACAAATTAGATTACTTATATAATGAGGTTACAATAAGTAATATTAGTGATTTTACTGATATGAGTGATATTAGTGAGGTTAGATTGGTGATAGTAGGGATATTAGTGAGGTTAAATTAAGGTATTAATGAGATTATTTTAGTGATATTAATGATATTAGTGACATCAATGAGATTGGATTAGGTATATCAATTATATTACATTATGATATTACTGATATGAGTGATATTACCAAGGTTAGATTAGTGCTATTAATGAAGTTTGATTGGTGATTTTACTGATATGAGTCATTTTACTTAAGGTTAGACAAGTGATATTATGGCTCTAACTGAAGTTTGATTACTAGTATTAGATGGATGGATGGATGGATGGATATATAGATAGATAGATAGATAGATAGATAGATAGATAGATAGATAGATAGATAGATAGATAGATAGATAGATAGATAGATATTATTGAGGCTAGATTAGTGATATTATTGATATTATTGGAATTAATTATATTAAACTAGTGATATCAATGATAATGAGATTAGATGAGTGATATTATTGAGGTTAGAATAAAAATGAGATTAGATTAAATATATTGATAATAGATTTTTAATATTATTTAGATTAGATTAATGATATTGATATTGGAATAGTAATATTAATGATATTAGTGATATAAATGAGATTAGATTGGTTATATCAATGATATTAAATTATTATATTGCTGATATGAGTGATATTACCAATGTTAGATTAGATATTAATTAGGTTTTATTGGTGATATTATTGAGGTTTACCTGCTTAGTGGCCTTGTGGTTAGAGTGTCTGGCTTGAGATCGATAGGTTGTGAGTTCAAACCCCGGCCAAGTCATACCAAAGACTATAAAATGGGACCCGTTACCTCCCTGCTTGGCGCTCAGCATCAATGGTTGAAATTGGGGGTTAAATCATCAAAATGATTCCCGAACTGCTCCCCTCACCTCTCAGAAGTGGAACAAGGGAATGGGTCAAACGCAGAGAGTAATTTCACCACACCTAGTGTGTGTGTGACAATCAGTGGTACTTTAACTTTATATTAGTGATATTATTGATATTAGTGATATCAATGACATTAGATACTATTGAGATTAGATGAGTGATATTAATGAGGATAGAATTATGATAATGAGATTAGATTACTATATTGATAATATATTTGTAATATTGTTGAGATTAAATTAATGATATTAACATTAAATTAGTAATATCAATTATATTAGATTAATGATATCAAAGTATAGAGTAGTCTGTTGCGTTTTAGCATGATGTGGTGTTTGCGCTTCTATGATGCGTAGGACAGCAGGCAGTTTGTAGGTAGGAATGATAAATTTAATCCAATAACAGGGCAAAACACACAAAAAGTTGTGCTGCTGGGAAGCACAAATTAAGCCGAGCATGGCATGAGCAAAAACATGAACTGCTAACTGTAGCATAAAGCATGAAAAAACCTACATTCCCCGTTTCCATGTGAGTTGGGAAATTGTGTTAGATGTAAATACCAACGGAATACAATGATTTGCAAATACTTTTCAACCCATATTCAATTGAATGCACTACAAAGACAAGATATTTGATGTTCAAACTCATAAACTTGATTTTTTTTTTGCAAATAATGATAACTTAGAATTTCATGGCTGCAACACGTGCCAAAGTAGTTGAGAAAGGACATGTTCACCACTGTGTTACATCACCTTTTCTTTTAACAACACTCAATAAACGTTTGGGAACTGAGGAAACTAATTGTTGAAGCTTTGAAAGTGGATTTCTTTCCCATTCTTGTTTTATATAGAGCTTTAGTCGTTCCACAATCCGGGGTCTCCGCTGTCGTATTTTACGCTTCATAATGCGCCACACATTTTCGATGGGCCAGGAAAGTACCCGCACTCTTTTTTTACGATGCAGGGGCGTCCATGATAACATTGCTTGGATGACAACATATGTTGGTCCAAAACCTGTATGGACCTTACAGCATTAACGGTGCCTTCACAGATCTGTAAGTTACCCATGCCTTGGGCACTAATGCACCCCCATACCATCACAGATGCTGGCTTTTGAACTTTGCGCCTATAACAATCCGAATGCTTATTTTCCTCTTTGTTCTGGAGGACACCACGTCCTCTGTTTCCAAATATAATTTGAAATGTGGACTCGTCAGACCACAGAACACCTTTCCACATTGCATCAGTCCATCTTAGGTGAGCTTGAGCCCAGCCAAGTCGGCGGCGTTTCAGGGTATTGTTGATAAATGGGTTTGGCTTTGCATAGTAGAGTTTTAACTTGCACTTACAGATGTAGTGACCGACTGTAGTTACTGACAGTGATTTTATGAAGTGTTCCTGAGCTGATGTGGTGATATCCTTTACACAGTGATGTCGGTTTTTGATGCAGTACCGCCTGAGGGATCAAAAGTCCGTAAAATCATTGCTTACGTGCAGTGATTTCTCCAGATTCTCTGAACTTTTTGATGATTTTACGGACTGTCAATGGTAAAATCCCTAAAATCATTGCAATAACTCGTTGAGAGATGTTGTTGTAAAACTGTTCGACAATTTGCTTACAAAGTGGTGACCCTCACCTCATCCTTGTTTGTGAATTACTTAGCATTTCATGTAAGCTGCTTTTATACATAATCATGCCACCCACCTGTTCCCAATTAGCCTGCACACCTGTGGGATGTTCCATATAAGTGTTTGATGAGCATTCCTCAACTTTATCAGTATTTATTGCCACCTTTCCAAACTTCTTTGTCACGTGTTGCTGACATCAAATTCAAAATTTAATGATTAATTGCACAAAAAAAATGTTTATCAGTTTGAACATCAAATATGTTGTCTTTGTAACAAATTCAACTGAATATGGGTTGAAATTTTTTTGCAAATCATTGTATTCCGTTTATATTTACATCTAACACAATTTCCCAACTCATATGGAAACGGGGTTTGTAATAGTATCATAGAGGGGACCAATTTAATAGTCGCCGGTGGTGAACAAGAATTGCGCAAGGCAGACAGGGTGAAATGGATATATTGGGAGTGGCAGCCAGTGTGTCCGAATGACCAAACAGAAGCCGGTGTGTAACGCTCGGCGCTCCGGGCAATGGCAAATTTAACAAGGCAAGACTCGGAGCACTGCCAACATACTGTAGATATTCACTAAATGACCTGTGTGAAAAGGTCATCACATAGTGAGCCACAAATAAACAGAAGAATGTGTTACATTTATTCAGAAGGTGGTTAAAACAGTACAAGGTGAAGTTGCTCAATTGTTAATAAACACAAACATTCCAGCACAACTTTGAAACTAAACTACTTTCTTCTCTCAGAACAAACCTCAGAACAAATCTCAGTTCAAAAAGGCACGGCGTGGCGCAGTAGAAAGTGGCCGTGCGCAACCCGAGGGTCCCTGGTTCAATTCCCACTTAGTACCAACCTCGGCACGTCTGTTGTGTCCTTGAGCAAGACACTTCACCCTTGCTCCTTTACAGGAGTGCTATTGCCTTGCATGGCAGCTCCCTCCATCAGTGTGTGAATGGGGAGATGTGGAAGTAGTGTCAAAGTACTTTGAGTACCTTGAAGGTAGAAAGCGCTATACAAGTACAACCCATTTGTTTATTTATTTATTAACCTAAATGCAAACTAACTTACATTTCAAACATTAGAATTGATGACCAACTTTAATCCTAATCAAAAATACCAAATCAATCAACACATTTTCTTTCCTTCCTTTAAGCACACAACACAACTCCATGTCATCTAAACGAATACTACTATTCCTCTACAAACACAACTACACCCCATTCACACAAACACAACTACACTTCTTCTGCAAACACACATTCTTTACAAACACACCTACACATCATCTTCAAACACAACTACACATTCGCTACATACACAACTTCATTTCAACTACACAAACATAACTACAGACACATCCTATGTTAACAGAACTACAAAACACTTACACGATCACGACACAATTTCTATTTACAAACCTAACCATCCTCTACAAACACAATTACATACCATCTATAAACAACTACACATCATCAATTTACACAACTACACATGATTTACGAACACACATTCTCTACAAACACAACAACACATCCTCTAAAAACACACCTACACATCATCTACGAACACAACAATAGGCGGGGAGCGAACCTGCAACCCTCAGGGTTCTGGCACAGCCGCTCTACTCACTACGCCATGCCGCCCCATCCTCTATTAACACAACTACATACAGTATCCACACAAACAAAACTAAGCGTCATCTACAAACATGACAAAACATTCTCTATTAACACAATCGTACATCATTTACACAAACACAACAACATCTCATCTACAAACATGCCTACAAATGATCTATGAGCACAACTACACATTCTCTACAAACACAACTACACTGACTCAAAAAGCACAACTACCCACCATCTACAAACACAACTACACATTATCTGGACAAACACAACTCCACATCATCTAGAAACACAACAACACATCTATTAAAACAAGTACACGCCATCTACACAAACAACTACACAACCTCTACAACACAAAAAAACATTCTCTAAAAAACAAACCACACATCATCTACAAAAACACAACAACACATCCTCCTTAAACACAACTACACATTCTCTACAAACACAACTACACAACCTCTACAAAAACAAGTACAAACCCCGTTTCCATATGAGTTGGGAAATTGTGTTAGATGTAAATATAAACGGAATACAATGATTTGCAAATAATTTTTTAACCCATATTCAGTTGAATATGCTACAAAGACAACATATTTGATGTTCAAACTGATAAATATTTTTTTTTTTTTGCAAATAATCATTCACTTTAGAATTTGATGCCAGCAAAACGTGACAAAAAAGTTGGGAAAGGTGGCAATAAAAACTGATAAAGTTGAGGAACGCTCATCAAACACTTATTTGGAACATCCCGCAGGTGTGCAGGCTAATTGGGAACAGGTGGGTGCCATGACTGGGTATAATAGCAGCTTCCGTGAAGTAATTCACAAACAAGGACGGGGCGAAGGGCACCACTTTGTGAACAAATGTGTGAGCAAATAGTCAAACAGTTTAAGAACAACATTTCTCAAAGGTCTATTGCAAGGAAATTAGGAATTTCACCATCTACAGTCCGTAATACCATCAGAAAATTCATAGAATCTGGAGAAATCACTGAACATAAGCGATGATATAACGGACTTTCGTTCCCTCAGGTGGTATTGCACCAAAAAGCGACATCAGCGTGTAAAGGATATCACCACATGGGTTCAGGAACACTTCAGAAAACCACTGTCAGTAACTACTGTTTGTTGCTACACCTGTAAGTGCAAGTTAAAGCTCTACTATGCAAAGCCAAAGTCATTTATCAACGAGAATTCCTTTTTTTTTTGTCATGAAAAAGGGACGTTTTTGTCATTAAAAAGGGAGGTTTTTGTGGTTGGTGCACTAATTGTAAGTGTATATTGTGTTTTTTAATGTTGATTTAATTTTTATTTTTTTTATTTCTTTATTTTTTTAAATAAAAATGAATAAAAAATTATTCTGCGGCCCGATACCGGGCCGTGGCCCCGTGGTTGGGGACCACTGACATAAAGGACGTGCCCTGGTCAGTCAGAATCTCTTTCGGGATTCCGACTCGGGAGATGACCTGAAACAGCGCATGCGCTACACTCTTTGCAGGGATGGAGCGCAGGGCCAGTGCTTCGGGATAGCGCGTTGCGTAATCCACCAGGACTAACATAAAGCGATATCCCCGTGAGCTCGGGTGAAATGGTGTGATGAGGTCCATCTCAATTCTTTCGAATGGGACCTCCATGAGCGGCAATGGGCGCCTTCAGGATGGCCGCTGGATTCACCAGCTGGCATTCCGGACAGGCAGCGCACCAGCGGCGCACGTCTGCCCGAATGCCCGGCCAATAGAACCGGACCATGACCCGGTAAAGTGTCTTATCTTAGCCCATGTGTCCAGCCATAGGGTTCACATGCGCGGCCTGGAAAACCATTTCCCGGCGGCATTCTGGCACCAACAACTGGGTGATTTCCTCTCCTGTCTGAGTGTCACGGCTCACTCGGTACAATCTATCTCTCATAATGGAGAAGTGAGGGAATACCTGCGCTCTTCCCGGGCGCATCAGCTGACCATCAATGTAGTCTACCTGGTCCCAGGCCGCGCGCAAAGTTTGGTCTCGAGACTGCTCGAGGGGAAAATCTTCCGTAGGACGCCAATAGGGGTGTCGGACGGCCCTGCCTCGCCACTGAGAACTGCGCGAATACTCCCCTTTCCTATGGTCCGTGAACGCATCCCCACGCACCTAACCCTATAAACGATGTCAAGTACAAAATGAACTTCCGAAAATTATAAAAATGTCGTTTGCACAACATATTATGAATACACATTATACACAACATGAACATATTTCAATTATATACACAGTAAAGGCATGTGAAATATCCTTGCACACGTATTAAACCTGTGCACCAATTATATACTATATATACAAACAATTATACTTCCATTATTATTTATATCCCACGTTCAGTTTTTAATTAACATTAATCATAGTATTAACTACATTGTCGATTCAAGAGTGATATATTGGTCTTATAGTGTTTTTTAAATGTGTGAATGGAACTGGAACATTTTAAGGAATCATCCAAGCTGTTCCACAGTTGAACACATCTACTTTTTAAGCTCATTCTTATGTTTGCTTTCTGAAAGAAAGCTGAACCTCTGAGGTCATAGGGATTCTCTACATGCTTGCTGGTCAGAAGATACAATGAAAGAAACATAATTTAAAATCACTACTCGTACACAATGCAGCTTATTTCGGTATCTATTTTAAATATTAGCATTTGTGCACATGTGAAGACCATGACCAGTTTTGCTGGGTAGAATAATTGTACTAATGTTCTTAGCGTGGTTACGGCGAAAAATAAACAGTTTTACTAAATAAAGTGATCAATAAACTTCCTCCTTAAAGGGGAACTGCACTTTCTTTTTTGTAATTTTACCTATCATTCACAATCATTATGAAAGACATGACGACGGATGGATTTTTTAATGCATTCTAAATATTTAATAAACGTAAATAAAAGTTTGCTTACAGCTGAGCCAATGGGAGGTCAACTATTCCGTCCATAAAATACGATAAATAACAATTCAAAAAGGAGCAACAATACTCCATTTACATTTTGTGATTTGAATTTTAACCAAGTATTAGTGATATTGTTATTATAAGCACTAACGCAGACAAATTTCCATTCGTCCCTATGTTTACACCATCTACTGGTCAGCTGCTCCTCGCGTCCCTGCTCCCTATAGGTTTATTGTAGAATATAAAATCATGTCTCTCACCTGGAAAGTAGATGGCTGAGGATATAATCCGACAAGTTGTTACACTTTGACAGCCATTTAGGACCTGGAACTGGTGAGAACGACGCGAATAAGCTCGTTTCCCTGCACCCCCCCACTCTGTTTCTTTGTGAGGATGATGAGACATTCTTCATCTAAATGGTAATATAAAAAACATCCCAGCAGTCAGAATCCTAAAGACAGCAGACCTTGCACAGTAAGTGATGTTATATTATGTTTGTTGGCTCTCATGAAGTCTGTAGTGAGCAGGAATCAGTGGATTAAAAAAAAAGCAAACGTTGAAATTAATGCGCCGCGTATTCTAAAAATGATCAAAATACGTAATTATTAATTGTTATTATAAATGTGACTGTTACTACATTACATGTGTATTTACATCATGTATATAAAACACTAATGGAGATGTTTGGATGTTTTTAGGGTCTCTATAGGCAGATTTGAATGTCTCCCATAGCTTCATTGTAAGCAGACTTTTGAACTTCCATCCATCCATTTTCTACCGCTTATTCCCTTTTGGGGTCGCAGGGGGCGCTGGCGCCTGATTGTAGCTGACTTTTGAACTTATGTATTTAATATTTAAAATGTATTAAAAAAAAAAATCCATCCATCGTCATGTCTTTCATAAGGATTGTGAACGATAGGCAAAATTCCCTCAAAAGTCTATTTCCCCTTTGAAGCATGTGGACAGATGTTAAAATAATTGAACACTGGTGTTGACCCACATTGTTTTATCTGTTGTTAAAAAATAACTATCATAAAATAAATGAGTGCAGAAAAACTAAATGGCCATGCAAACCCCCCACAGACGACGACCAATCAGTCACAATTCCATGGTAACCGGCATGTAACAAAACCACTTGAGGAGCAAAGAGTTGACTTTTTAAAGGCTCCCAGTATTACCTTCCTTTTGTTTTCTCCTTTTCAACTGGTTGCTATGACAACAGCGGAAAGATGGAACTTAAGCATCATTTAAGGTCGTTCTGCATGTACGACCCGTCTGGTCATTCATCATCCTACTGATTCACACAAGGGAACTTGAACAAGGAACTCATACACACACACACACACACACACACACACACACACACACGCACACACACACACACACACACACACACGCACACACACGCACACACACACACACACACACACACACACACACAGGCCTATCTGTGATTCAGTGCTCGTCTTGCGATGCCTTGGAGCTCAATGTTGCAGGAAGCGAAGCTGACAGAGTGTCGTGTTTGCATCCCGCGGTCGCCGCCTGTTTTCATTCATCTGTCTCCTGAGTGAGCCGCTATCTTGGAAAGTGTACTATTGTCATCTCGGCTAAATATACGTAACACACACACACATGCACACGCACGCACACACACACACACACACACACACACAGACACGCGCGCACACACACGCACACATGAAGGTTGTAAGAAACAAAATCAATTTACATGTGTATCCCTATTTTCATTATTATGATTCTGAATAGATTCAACATTTTTAAGAATTGATTTTTAGAAATTAGTTGTTTTTTGGCCATCTCCGTGCTTACTTGTTGCACGTCATGCGTCAGCAGCCAAGAGGAGATGTTTTGAAGAGTTTTTTAAATATTTTTTATAACAGACAGTATGTTGCAAGAATCAGTTTGAATCGAAAATCGATTCTGAATGGGATCGTCATCGCAAGAATTGATATCGAATTGAGTCGTGATACCCATCTCTAAGACACACATTCACAGACACACAAACTCACACATGTGCATGGACACAAGCCTCTCCTAGTAGAAAGCTTCACAGCTTAATCGTTTTCCAGAAACTTTATTATTTATTTATTACTGTGGAGAGGCGGCGCCAACGGTCCGACGGCGGGGCAAGGCACGCTGGAGCCCTGCCCAAGATGGCGGCAAGGAGGCGGAGAATGCGGCTGAGCGGACAGGTGGGGGGTGCCGGGAGCGACGCCGCAATCTAATTCAGGTGCATGGATCGCGTACCAGCAGACGATTAACATTTCTCCTTACACTGCATAAAAGGGGAGAAGGAGGAGAGTCCGCAGCAGATGCAGCGCAAGAGCGACAGAGAGAAGACGGCGACGACGAAAGCGACGACGAAAGCGACCGAAGAGCGAGCAGCAAAGGAGGAGCTGAAAAGCAACCCGGCAAGAGACAGCTTTATCCAAAAAAATAAAAAGAGTCAAACCTGCTCAAGCATGTCCTTCCTGAGTGGTCCATGGAACCCGAGCGACGACGGCTTAAGTCGTTCACAATTACCTAAAAAGGTTCTGTCATTTACTCCTTTATTCATATTATTGTAAAAGCTTGAATGTTTTCTAATTGATAATTTATTAATATATTTGTAATTACATTCAACTGTTTTTCTACATCAAAGTTACTTTGCTGACTACTTTAAAGTACTATGTTTAGTACTTTGAGCCTGAGAGTCACCCAATTGATCCTACAGTATTCTCACGCCACCTGTCACGCATGTATTTTCTCATTTACTACTCTATATACATTTTTTCATAATAAACTTTTATCCCCATGGCTTGCCGTAGTTCAAGTAACTTTGATTGCCTGACTGAAATAACCAATCCCAGACCAATCTATAAACTCTTTGTCCTAAATATAAACCAATTAGAAGCAACCTAAGGCGGGTCTTGGCGTCTCTCTCTTTCACACAAACCTCAGCGCAGTGTTTTCATCTTGGCCCACTTTGCCGCAAAGTCTAGAATCTTTCCCAGCAACTCCTCCTAGTGACTTTCTTTCCCAAAAGCAACAAGCGACAAATCTGGCGACTTTTTTGGATATTTTGGAGACTACTGTCCTCAACGTACAAGCGTTGTTGCCGTGAGCCTTTCCTCAAAGGCGGTCGTTCCCCCGTCTACTGAATTTCTACTCTTGGACCACTGGTACTGAAAACACATTTTGTTGTACTTTTAAAGGGGAACTGCAGTTTTTTATTTTCATTTTGCCTATTGTTCACAATCATTACGAGAGACAAGAACACACATCTTTTTTTTTTTTTTATTAGGATTTTAAAGATGATAAAAAACACTTGAAAGATGCGGCAAAACAACTTCAAAACTCCATTAACTTTTTGTATACACACTGCAAGTCTATATATGTAGTAACATACATGTTCATAACAATATGCAATATGTTCAATATTTACCATATTTTGCTAATTATCCCAGATTGACTTCTTCCACGCAATAATTTCTCTTTCTCCCGTCTGACTTCTGGCAACAATGTGTGTTCCCACTTCCAGATACAAAATGCTTCTGTGTGTTCTAATCATGGCAGATTTGGTAACAAAAAACAAGGACGACTATTTTTGGACACGTGAGGATTCACAAACTTATCTGTTTGAACCTGAATGAACGAAGGATGAACTATTGCTTCTAAAAGGGAGCACAAAAAAGAGGGTGAAATGCTGGAGCAGACAGAAGCCAATAGAGTGAGGTGAAAGCCACTCGAAGCTGCAAACTTGGACTTTGGAGACAAGCTATTTTGACATAAATGGAGTTCTTACTCCAAATAAACCAGAAAAAACGTCCTTGGCCAGTTGGACCAAACAGACAAATGGGGGGGGGGGAGGTCAGGGCGGGGTACACCCTGGACAAGTCGTCACCTCATCGCAGGGCCAACACAGATAGACAACATTCACACTCACATTCACACACTAGGGCCTCTTTAATGTTGCCAATGAACCTATCCCCAGGTGCATTTCTTTGAAAGTGGGAGGAAGCCGGAGTACCCGGGGGGAACTAACGCAGTCACAGGGAAAACATGCAAATTCCACACAAAAATACCCCGAGCCTGGGGATTGAACCCACGACCTTCTTATTGGGAGGCATGAGTAACCCCTCTGACACCATGCTTCCGCAGAAAAAACAGTGGAAGCGCTTTTCATTTTTGATTCCTGGTTAATTAAGACTAGTATTAGGAGGCCACAGTGCAGGGAGAGCTGCTGAATGTGAGGACATCACTAAAGGTATAAATTGACATTAAAAATAGGGGTGGGCGATATCGCAAATTTCGGTATCGATACCGATCCAATCCGATACCGGCCAGTATCGCCGATACTGATACCGGAAGTGTCGTCATCTGATGGGGGGGGGACTTCGGGGTATCGATACTTTTGAAAAACAAATTTGTACTTTTGCCTTTATTAATTGATTATGATAATAATACAACACAGGACAACGATTTAAGTAAAAAAATAAAATATTTATTACAGAAGTAATATCAATAGCAATAAAGTAATGCAAATAAGGTGCAAACAACTACTGAACCTGGCTTGTCGCCTCAAAACACACAAACACTTAAGGTAAATAACAAAACTGTAGTTATTGAACAAAGTTGTAAACATGAACACAAAACAAAAGAACTGAGAAATTCAAATAAAAAAGTAATAATATCAATTACAATAAAGTAAATGGTGCAAATAAGGTGAAAAAAAATACTGAACTTGACTACTCGCCTCACAACACACAAGAACTTAAGTAAAAAAGAAAACACTAGTATTAAACAGTTGTAAAAATGAACACAAAACAAAAGAACTGAGAAATTCTTATCGTTATTTTAGTGCAATAAAATACTTTACAGTTTACAACCAAGACATTAAGTCGCACTGGAAACGCACGCGTGTGTGTGTGTGCGTGTCCGAGTGAACCTCGGAGCGAATTATACTGATGTGTGTGCGCGAACGCACCAAGCGTCATGTTAATTGTATTTATTTTATTTTATTTTGGGTTGAAGATGAATTTTTAAAGTGTTTTTAAATCTCGTTCGCAACCCATCACTAGGGAAGAGGGTGGAGTGGTGAGGAGCGCTGCGCTCACATTTTCTTTTAAATCGGAGTGATTAGCTTAATTTAGTGAAGTATTGATACCATCACGCCAGTATCGATACGATACCGATACTCACCAAGTATCGATACTTCACCCAGCCCTAATTAAAAAGGCCAATTCGGAATTGAAAAAGGACAACATTTTTTCGAAAATGCTCACTTTTGTCATTTTCTAAAACTTGGCAGCTCTGATGTTCCCAGCTTTACACGCCACATAATAACACGCAAACATGCTAACAGTACTTTCTATGATTGTGCTACAAGAAAACAAACGAGAATATGAAGTAATATCTTGTTTCAATTGTACACTTCCTGAATAATCCAATATGCCGCTACCTTGTCATGTCGAATGGACTTCCTTTTTGGGACATCAGTGTTCTGTTCTTGCCAAACCTTTCGATATACAAGATGGCGCCCCCCATGGCTGACGTCTTTGCGTCGTCCTCCCGACAACATCTACGTTTTTTATTTATTTTAGTACTAATTGGCATCCTAAATGCAAAGGATTTTGCATGCTACAGTGAGATATAACAGGGATGCACTTCTGGACATTGGAAAAACTCACCATGAGCTCACTTATAGCCTGACGGACTTAAACTTTCTGCTACGACGAGAGCCAGCTTACCACAAAACAACAACAACAAGACGGCGAGGCAAGAGAGTGGGGCTACATGCTAGGCTAAAGGCTAGAGCTACACAACCACCACCACCTAGCCTGCTGCTAGCTAACGTGCGATCGCTCGACAACAAACTGGATGAGCTGACAACCAGGGTTACATCCCAGCGTGAACTGAGAGAATGCTGTGCTCTTATTTTGACGTAAACCAGGCTTTCAGACAGGATCCTAGACTCAGTGTGGGTGTGTGTGTGTGTGTGTGTGTGTGTGTGTGTGTGTGTGTGTGTGTGTGTGTGTGTGTGTGTGTGTGTGTGTGTGTGTGTGTGTGTGTGTGTGTGTGTGTGTGTGTGTGTGTTTGTTAGTGTCACAGGAGGATAGAGTTTGTTGCTATGAGACGAGTTAAAGTAAAAAGTTTTTAGTTTCAGGTTAAAATGGCCATGTTTACACTGCACAACAAATCTGATTTTTTTGCTCTCAAGTGACACAGATCTGATATTTTTTGCGAGTCAAACGCTCCAAAGTGCTTCCAATCTGATCTTTTGGCATCAGATTCAGACCACATCCGAAGGTATTCCTCAATCCAATTTGAATCTGATCTTTACGAATGTGACTTCAGTCTAACTGACATACGACCTGTATGTGACTTTTTCGTCAGCTTTGGGCGAGCTCCGTCACTCGTGTGCGCTGGAAAGACGCAGTCGCCAGCGGAAGTGGATATTTCATCAAAACATCCAGTTTCAGTGAGCAAAGTCCATTTAAGACGACGGTGCATCACTTGTCAATAGTGCACAAATAATAGGCTATATGTAATAGATAAATAAATATTTTGATTTTGAAGGAATAGCGATTGTTGAAGGAAGGCTGTGGCGCATTTGCTTACATGTGTGTTGAAAAATTAAGCTCCCGTAGATCCACGTTGATGTCCGTGTGTCTTCTACTTAATAGCCATAAAAAGACAACTATATTACACTATATACATCCATTCATACAGTAAACTACTTTCATTTACTTTTATGAGAAAACACTATTTTTTAAGGTTCGACTTTTATTTTATTTTGTAGTAGTAGCGACTTCCTCCTGGTCAACTTCCGTTGTTTTGCGCATGCAAGTGACGTCGAGGCCACATTGGAGAAATATTGGGGCCAAATTAGTGCCACATTGGCGCCAATGCGCGTTTACACTTGAGTCTAAAAAAAATCACATTTTACTTCCAGCGTAAACAGCCAGCTAGAAAAAAAATCATATCTAAAAAAATCTGATTTGGGCCACTTTGGCCTGCAGTGTAAACGTTGTCAAAGAGACATGGTGGCACCACCTCCTTAATCGTGGCACCCTTTTATCAACGTCACGTTGATAGTAACCGCAAAAACATGACCGCCTGGAGGCCTTTTCTTCATGCATAAGTGCACGTATGTACACACACTGCAACACACACATTACTTTGGAAGCCAAAGACTGACGAATCTAACGTGTTGTCGATACAAACTGTGTGTGTGCATGTGTGTGTATATCAGTGCACAATGGTAGCTATCTGAGGTAAACAGCTGGTGATTGGACGCTGCGTCCTCATTTGGAGAGCTTCCCAGAAACACACGCACATAAAAATAAGAACCACAATTAAGGTTCAACAATAAGGTGCTATGCAAGCACACACACACACACACACACGCACGCATGCACGCACACACACGCGCACGTGCACTTACACGCACACGCACACACACACACACACACACACACACACACACACGAGTTGTTGTCCCTGGCTGACTTTTGGAATAAACTGTGAAATAAGTTGCATATTAGTACTCAAGTTTGGAGGCTGATAAATGTTTCAGCAGTTCTTCCAGCACTTTAGTTGACGTTTAAGATTCAAATGTTGCTGTTAACGAATGGCTTTGGTTAAAAGTACTTTAATCAACTATTTCTTATTGTTCTCTATGCGGAAGTATGCCATGGACTATAGTAGGACGCATCAGCACTTGGTTTGGTTACTGGACCCGGCTGACGTCATGTGATGTGAAGTTTTGCAGAAAATATGCATCAGAAGTTCAATTAGCATCTCTTTATCTCTTTTTTACTGGAAAAAAAAAAAAAAGGATGCATATAAGACTTACAGTAAGCGTTGCCATTGGCATAATCACTTGTTAGCAAAGTTAACATTGTATGCTATAACCACTGCTTTACTTCTTTTTAACTAAATATTTTATAAAGGCCACAGTTTGACCCTGAAACAGATCATTTAGGATAGATGGTCCACAGTATGATAACAGTGTTAGCCTCCTTTGGTCTCGGTGTCCTTAGACCAGTGATTCTTAACCTGGGTTCGATTGAACCCTAGGGGTTCGGTGAGTCGGCATCAGGGGTTCGGCGGAGCCTCCACCGCTGAGGTCAATACACACCCAACTCATTGTGTAAAAAAATACTTCTCCCAATCGGCGTATTACGGATACCCCCAAACAATTTTTCCTCTGATTTGCAGGTGTGTAATTTGTTGTGAGTTCATGCACTGTGTATTTGTTGTTCTTTGAACAAGGTGATGTTCATACATACTTTTGTCTTCAATTTGAAAAAGAATTTATATATATTTTTCACTGAAGAAGGGTTCGGTGAAGGCGAATATGAAACTGGTACCTCCAACAAGGTTAAGAACCACTGCCTTAGACGCATCCGATCATCCATGCAGACAGGACACTGGTCGTGAGTTAGTGGGCGGCCGAGGGTGGAGTCGGCTCTCTTGGTTGCTTTGTTGGGTCCGCTCTTGTCTCTGGCCATGCGCCCCTCACCCCAGCAGACCATGGCGTGGTACACCGCAGAGGCCACCACAGTGTACATGTTTTTTTGTGGTTGTCTTTGTTTTACTTATGTAGACATGGCTGGTTGAATCAGCTCTGCTCTTTTAATGTCTTGAATGTCCTTAGTGTTCTTTGATGTTACCCTTTTACACACATGTTTATGTGTGCTATGGCTTGGAGTTTTCCCCCCTTGGCCTCAGTCTGGACCCCTTCTTCAGGGCCCAGGCTTTCAGACTGATTCTTTTTTCCCTCACCCCCCTTTTCCCAGCGTTTACCTGTCTCTCACCTTTTTTGTAAGGAGCGCCGGAAGTTGGCAGACCCGTCAGCAATCTTGTTCTGTCTCCCTGTAATGTTTGTCTGCTCTTGAATGGGATTGTGCAGAAATTCCTAATTTCCCCTTGGAGAGTAATAAAGTATTTTTGATTCTGATTCTGATTCCTTTGGCTTCAAAGGGTTGCCCAATCAGAAGGTAGCAGCATAAAAATGTTAAGGCAGTTTCTTTCATGGCCTGAAGTGTCATTGCTGTCCATTAAACGCATCATAATTATGTCTCCATGTGACAGGAAGTCATTTGGCTCGTCAGTCAGTAAGTGGACTGACCCAGTTGGCCTGGTAGGGACAAAACAATTGTATTAGGAAACATACACCTTCAGTTACCATCACACACACGCGCTCAAACACACAAATGCACATACACACACGGATTCAGCAACAACAACACGCTGCTGAGCAGCATCTGTGTCGAGAAAGAGCAACACAGACACTATGACCAAATAATGAGTGACACTGCCAGTGTGTGTGCGTGTGTGTGTGTGTGTGTGTGTGTGTGTGTGTGTGTGTGTGTGTGTGCGTGTGTGTGTGTGTGTGTGTGTGTGTGTGTGTGTGTGTGAGGTAAGCAACAGAGACAGCGGTTGCTAGCTCAAGGCCACACCAGGTGGTGGATGTGTCTGTTGGCTTCACTCACAACATTCGGAAGTGTGAATGTGTGTGTGTGTGTGTGTGTCTGTGTGTTTGTGTGTGTGCGTGTGTATGTCTGTGTGTGTGTGTGCACGTTATGCCAGATGGCGCGTGACGACTGTAACGCTCCCAGCGGCGCAGCTGTCCGAGCCAATACATCGTAGCCACACACCTCTTCATCACGTTAAGTACTCAATACACACACACAACATGAACACACCTCAGTCAGGTTGCACTGTGCATGCCAAGTCAGGCGTTGGCGCTGTTTCCAACCACAGAAAGCTGTTCCTGTTAAATAATCTTCATTTATAGAGCACCTTTCTATCGTTAGACCTCAAGTAAGTCAGAATTGTACACCTAAAATTCCAGGAGCATCACTGCTAGGCGCTTTACAGCGAGATGAATGCAGAGTGTTACGTTTGATTTGAACTTTGCTCCCTTGTGCTAATGAGTTTGACACCCTTGGCGTAGAGTATCAAAAATAGGCATTTTTATGAGTGTGTCCATTAGATGCTATTATTTGGGATCTGAGAGAGTAAATAAAATACATTTGACGCTCCCTAGCTTAAATGGCATCATAACTGATTCTACACACACCTGGTCTGCCAGAGGATAGGGAGACATAGCAGAAGGGTTCGGTGTTGTCAATTTAGCAACTTTGTTGCTATATTTAGTAAGTATTCAGATTTTTCTTGGTTAAGGGGAGCAAGATGACGTTGCCAAAAAAAAAAAAAAAAAAAAAAATGTGATGCCGACAAAATTAATTTGGTGCTGTCATTGCTTGACTTTTTTTGGTCGGAAACCAACTTGCGCATCCCAGTGGGACTGGTGAATGCCATGCAACAGGAAGAGAAAAATGTCTCGTACCTGTGTGCATTTTTCTATACACATCATCATCATCATAAACATCATCACAAAATGTTATTTTTGAGGAAGCTAAACATGTTGGGTGTTTTTTGTTGTTTGCTGTTATTGCTGCGTTTTGACTGTCTTTTGTCAACATAAAACATTTATTTTGCCTGTCCTTGTTTTTAAATGGACAAAAGTTTAATAGTGATTTGATTTTGATTTTCGAAGCAGCCTAATTTGCAGCGTAGTTAGAATATGTTTGTGGATGCAGTAGTCATCCTTGTTGTTAGCACAGGCCTAAAACTATATCAAGATTAATTTAAAAGCTGATGGATAATTTAGAGACACTCATAATCCGATTAGTTGACTAATCGTTAAGATCAAAATTCTCGTTAGTTGCAGCCCTACGTTAGATGGTCTTTTTCAAAAAACTTCTTACGACAAAAGCTGCAACATATCAATCACCACAGGTATATTGCATTCCCGTGGGAAACATTGTACTGTACGGTTGTTCACCACTTATTGGAAATAATAATTGTGATATTTACTTGCTTTTCCTTTACTTCTTTCTACATTTGGAAAGGTTTGGCATCCCCTCTCCTTCTACTGAACACTCACCATTTTGGGTGTTTTGGGTACTTTATACTACTTGTTTAGGCACTGACAGTGTAATGCATTTTAACATACTTCTAAGTGTGAAAAGATATATGACCTAAAGACTATGGGCCTGACTTACAAAGTATTTACGTGCACTAAAACATGTGCAAACCTGATGGTACACGCAAAGCTGATCTACTTAACGTGTGCAAAGTGGATTGCATCTGTTTAGTGAGCAGAATAAGGCGTGCAATCCATTTTTCAAGTATGTTTGGTTGGGGGTTTCACAGTGGGAGAGGGGTTAGTGTGTCTGCCTCACAATACGAAGGTCCTGTAATCCCAGGCTCGGGATCTTTCTATGTGGCGTTTGCATGTTTCCCCAGTGAATGCGTGGGTTCCCTCCGGGTACTCCGGCTTCCTCCCACTTCCAAAGACATGCACCTGGGGATAGGTTGATTGGCAACACTTAATTGGCCCGAGTGTGTGAATGTAAGTGTGAATGTTGTCTGTCTATCTGTGTTGGCCCTGCGATGAGGTGGCGACTTGTCCAGGGTGTATCCCGCCTCCCGCCCGATTGCAGCGGAGATATGCGCCAGCGCCCCCCGCGACCCCAAAAGGGAATAAGCGGTAGAAAATGGATGGATGGATGGATCTTCTATATGAAAAAATAAATGCTATGGGAGAAACAAAACACAAGCAGACACACGTACGCATCAATAGAATAGGTTTTAATCAGGCCCTTACTGTAACTGATCCAGCAGCTATAAAATCAAATATTGCTGACTAGACAATATGTCAGATTTTTTATTTTTTGTAGGCTGTAGCTGCAGCGTGATCGCCTCCTTTCTTACAGTTGTATGTGTAACTGCATCAGTTTGCACATACTTTTCAGAAGTGCTAAATAAAAACGCAAAATAGTGCTTACAATTGAGTTTTCCATCCATCCATCCATCCATCCATCTTCTTCCGCTTATCCGAGGTCGGGTCGCGGGGGTAGCAGCCTAAGCAGGGAAGCCCAGACTTCCCTCTCCCCAGCCACTTCGTCTAGCTCTTCCCGGGGGATCCCGAGGCGTTCCCAGGCCAGCCGGGAGATATAGTCTTCCCAACGTGTCCTGGGTCTTCCCCGTGGCCTCCTACCGGTTGGACGTGCCCTAAACACCTCCCTCGGGAGGCGTTCGGGTGGCATCCTGACCAGATGCCCGAACCACCTCATCTGGCTCCTCTCGATGTGGAGGAGCAGCGGCTTTACTTTGAGCTCCTCCCGGATGGCAGAGCTTCTCACCCTATCTCTAAGGGAGAGCCCCGGCACCCGGCGGAGGAAACTCATTTCGGCCGCTTGTACCCGTGATCTTATCCTTTCGGTCATGACCCAAAGCTCATGACCATAGGTGAGGATGGGAACGTAGATCGACCGGTAAATTGAGAGCTTTGCCTTTCGGCTCAGCTCCTTCTTCACCACAACGGATCGATACAGCGTCCGCATTACTGAAGACGCCGCACCGATCCGCCTGTCGATCTCACAATCCACTCTTCCTCCACTCGTGAACAAGACTCCTAGTTACTTGAACTCCTCCACTTGGGGCAGGGTCTCTTCCCCAACCCGGAGATGGCACTCCACCCTTTTCCGGGCGAGAACCATGGACTCGTACTTGGAGGTGCTGATTCTCATTCCTGTCACTTCACACTCGGCTGCGAACCGATCCAGTGAGAGCTGAAGATCCCAGCCAGATGAAGCCATCAGGACCACATCATCTGCAAAAAGCAGAGACATAATCCCGCGGCCACCAAATCGGAACCCCTCAACGCCTTGACTGCGCCTAGAAATTCTGTCCATAAAAGTTATGAACGGAATGGGTGACAAAGGACAGCCTTGGCGGAGTCCAACCCTCACTGGAAACGTGTCCGACTTACTGCCGGCAATGCGGACCAAGCTCTGACACTGATCATACAGGGAACGGACCGCCACAATAAGACAGTCCGGTACCCCATACTCTCTGAGCACTCCCCACAAGACTTCCCGGGGGACACGGTCGAATGCCTTCTCCAAGTCCACAAAGTACATGTAGACTGGTTGGGCAAACTCCCATGCACCCTCAAGAACCCTGCCGAGAGTATAGAGCTGGTCCACAGTTCCACGACCATGACGAAAACCACACTGTTCCTCCTGAATCCGAGGTTCGACTATCCGACGTAGCCTCCTCTCCAGTACACCTGAATAAACCTTACCGGGAAGGCTGAGGAGTGTGATCCCACGATAGTTGGAACACACCCTCCGGTCCCCCTTCTTAAAGAGAGGGACCACCACCCCGGTCTGCCAATCCAGAGGTACCGCCCCCGATGTCCACGCGATGCTGCAGAGTCTTGTCAACCAAGACAGCCCCACAGCATCCAGAGCCTTAAGGATGAGAAGAGATCCGGGCGGATCTCATCTACCCCTGGGGCCTTGCCGCCGAGGAGTTTTTTAACTACCTCAGCAACCTCAGCCCCAGAAATAGGAGAGCCCACCACAGATTCCCCAGGCTCCGCTTCCTCAAAGGAAGACGTGTTGGTGGGATTAAGGAGGTCTTCGAAGTATTCCCTCCACCGATCCACAACATCCGCAGTCGAAGTCAGCAGAACACCATCCGCACCATACACCGTGTTGATAGTGCACTGCTTCCCCTTCCTGAGGCGGCGTATGGTGGTCCAGAATCGCTTCAAAGCCGTCCGGAAGTCGTTTTCCATGGCTTCCCCGAACTCTTCCCATGTCCGAGTTTTAGCCTCCGCGACCGCTAAAGCTGCACACCGCTTGGCCCGTCGATACCCGTCCACTGCCTCCGGAGTCCTATGAGCCAAAAGAACCCGATAGGACTCCTTCTTCAGCTTGACGGCATCCCTCACTGCTGGTGTCCACCAACGGGTTCTGGGATTACCGCCACGACAGGCACCAACAACCTTGCGGCCACAGCTCCAATCAGCCGCCTCGACAATAGAGGTTCGGAACATGGTCCACTCGGACTCAATGTCCCGCGCCTCCCTCGTGACATGTTCAAAGTTCTTCCGGAGGTGGGAATTGAAACTCTCTCTGACAGGAGTCTCTGCCAGACGTTCCCAGCAGACCCTCACAATGCGCTTGGGCCTGCCAGGTCTGTCCGGCATCCTCCCCGACCATCGCAGCCAGCTCACCACCAGGTGGTGATCGGTAGAAAGCTCCGCCCCTCTCTTCACCCGAGTGTCCAAAACATAAGGCCGCAAATCCGAGGACACAACTACAAAGTCGATCATGGAACTGCGGCCTAGGGTGTCCTGGTGCCAAGTGCACATCTGGACACCCTTATGTTTGAACATGGTGTTTGTTATGGACAATTCGTGACGAGCACAAAAGTCCAATAACAAAACACCACTCGGGTTTAGATCCGGGCGGCCATTCTTCCCAATCACGCCTCTCCAGGTTTCACTGTCGTTGCCAACATGAGCGTTGAAGTCCCCCAGTAGGACAAGGGAATCACCCGGGGGGGCACTTTCCAGTACTCCCTCGAGTGTACCCAAAAAGGGTGGGTATTCTGAACTGCTGTTTGGTGCGTAAGCACAAACAACAGTCAGGACCCGTCCCCCCACCCGAAGGCGGAGGGAAACTACCCTCTCGTCCACCGGGTTGAACTCCAACGTGCAGGCTTTGAGCCGGGGGGCAACGAGAATTGCCACCCCAGCCCGTCGCCTCTCACTGCCGGCAACGCCAGAGTGGAAGAGAGTCCAGTCCCTCTCGAGAAAACTGGTTCCAGAGCCCTTGCTGTGCGTCGAGGTGAGTCCGACTATATCCAGCCGGAACTTCTCTACCTCGCGCACTAGCTCAGGCTCCTTCCCCCCCAGTGAGGTGACGTTCCACGTCCCAAGAGCTAGCTTCTGTAGCCGAGGATCGGACCTCCAAGTGCCCCGCCTTCGGCTGTCGCCCAGCTCACAATGCACCCGACCTCTATGGCCCCTCCTATGAGTGGTGAGCCCATTGGAGGGATGACCCACGTTGTCTCTTCGGGCTGTGCCCGACCGGGCCCAATGGGGACAGGCCCGGCCACCAGGCGCTCGCCATCGTGCCCCAACTCCGGGTCTGGCTCTAGAGCGGGGCCCCGGTGACCCGCGTCCGGGCAAGGGAAATCTGAGTCCATTTAGTTGTAATTCCATAGAAGTCTTTGAGCTGCTCTTTGTCTGATCCCTCACCTAGGACCTGTTTGTCTTGGGAGACCCTACCAGGGGGCATGAAAGCCCCCAGACAACATAGCTCCTAGGATCATTGGGACACGCAAACTCCTCTACCACGGTAAGGTAGCAGCTCAGAGAGGAGCAATTGAGTTTTATCATTAATAAATCCCACTGCATATGCAGAATAATTACTGTTCATTTGCATCTTCTCCTTCCAGTATTGTGACTGTTCTGATGATCAACATTGAATCGGACAAGAAGACAAACACACTAATTGGATTGTGCTCCTTCTTGTTCTTCTTCTTCATTCTGCTCATTCGTATTAAGTAGATTAGTTATACGTGCGCTATTAAGTTTTAACGTATTTTAGTACATGCAAACCTTTCGATTAAGACGTAAGAGTAAGTACACAAGTCTAAAGGTTCGCATGTACTAAAACCCGTGCCAACCTGATGGTACACGCAAACTAATCTACTAAACGTGTGCAAAGTGGATTGTGTCTGTTAAGTGAGTAGAATAAGGCGTGCAATCCATTTTGCATCTCTGTCTTCATTAATATGCAAAATATATGCTGATCATCCAAAGGCCCACAATACTGGGAGGATAAGAAGCAAATATACTTATTTAGCACACGCAATGTGATTTATTAACAGTTATCAACGTTTTGTGAGCCCTATTTTGCATTTTTTTAGCACCTGTGGGAAGGACGTGCAAACTGACAGTTCCACACAACGCTGCAGGATCAGTGCTTGTGATGCACAGACAGACGATGGACAGACAAGAATGCTCCGTCCTACGTGTGTGTCAACATTTTGGACAGTCAAAAATAAAAAATAATATTCATATTGTCTATCCAGCAAAAAAAAACATTTTTTATTTTTATAGCTGCTAGAGAACTTAACAGGCTAATTAAAACCAATTCCATCGAAGCGTTTTGGTGTCCTTTAATATTTTCTAATGGTGTTTGTTTTTTTCCCCATAGAATTGATATCATTAGAATATATCTATTATAAAGAAAACGTTCTTTAAGTATGCATTTTTTTTACATGTAGAGCGAAAAAACATGCAGCCTATTCAATGAGCCAACTTTGGCGGTAAAAAAAAAAAAAAAGTGATGTTAATGTAGATGATAATAATAATAATAATAATGGATTAGATTTATATCGCGCTTTTCTATTGTTATATACTCAAAGCGCTCCCAGAGAGGTGGGAACCCATCATTCATTCACACCTGGTGGTGGTAAGCTACATCTGTAGCCACAGCTGCCCTGGGGTTGACTGACGGAAGCGTGGCTGCCAGTTTGCGGCTACGGCCCCTCCGACAACCACCATGTACTGCAAGACTGCTTCTAAAATGCTAAAAAAAAGTGGTACATGTCAGCTGCATGTTTGAAAACAGAGCAAAACGCCACAGGTAGGAGCAGAACATGAATGTGCAGCAAATAAGATTGTCTCGGGGGTGATGCCGCGTATAGTACACACATAATTCTCATTTAAAAGAGGCATATGTAATACTTTCATTTCAAGTCATCATTTAAATTGCCCTGATATGTCAAAAGGCATTAATAAATTAGGTTGCATATCTGGCAACCTCAGTCAGGAAGATGGGGAGGGGACGACAGATTTTGACCATAATTGCAGTACCATTTCTGGCCAGATGATTACGTATGGTTCCTTTAAATAAAGAAATCTGCACTCCTTTACAATTGCACACATAGTGTTAGTCCATCACACACAACATGCACACTAATAGTATAAGTTATTTTACAGATTGCACACACTGTTTACCGCGTGGTATTTGGATCTTAGTAAATCAGGCCCTAAGTGTGAATACACAAATGCACCATGTTTCTAACAAATCTTATTGACAAAATTGGTACACGTTTTTATCTTTTCAAGTTGTACAATAATACATATGAACAACAGTCACTTGTAAACTACTCAGTGGCCTAGTGGTTAGAGTGTACGTCCTGCGATCGGTAGGTTGTGAGTTCAAACCCCGGTTTACTCATACCAAAGACTATAAAAATGGGACCCGTTAACCCTCGGTTGGGCACTCAGCATCAAGGGTTGGAATTGGGGTTTAAATAACCAAAAATGATTCCCGGGCACTGCTGCCCACTCCTCACCTCCCAGGGGGTGAACAAATGGATGGGTCAAATGCAAAGGACTAATTTCACCACACCTAGTGTGTGTGTGACAATCATTGGTACTTTAAACTTTTTTTATGTGTATGACAATGAACTATCCCAAAATGTTACCTAAACTATTTCTACTTCAATACTGACACAATTAATGGCCGTGTGATGAATTAAAATGAGTGATATTGATTCTACAAGGCAGTACAAATGCAAGATGGAACATCATATGTGAATAATATTGACTTTAAGCATCTGCAGTGCACTGTGAGGTGGTGCACATAATGATAGTGTAGCTAATGCTGCTGATGTTACAGCATTCGGACCAGAGGAAGTCCAGCATGAAGCTCTGTCTGCAAAGAGCACACTTACAAAACACTTTGTTTCCCTTCTTTTGCCAGCTATTTTGTCCTGTGCACTTAGCCGCCGCTAAGGCGTGAAGTCTTGTTGGCGTTTGGCGGTGAGTTCTTCGCTCAGCCCCAAGCAGACAGAATGCCGTTTCTTTTGACAAAAACGGACACGATTAGCAGAGGGGAAAACAAGTGAAAACATGGCCCGGTGTTCCCGTTCTGGCGTGAGCGCTCTATAAATGGATGTAATTCAATCTGACGCTGCCATCACTCCTCATCCTCGCCCTGCAGCACTTCAACCCTTTCTTCCTCCTCTTGCCCTCATCATCCTCACTTTGCTCATTAACTTCCTGGTGGCAACCTCCACATGTGTTAGTGAGAGTGTGATGAGGGAGGGAATGAATGAGACCAGAAAAATAGAGGAAGAGCAACAATACAGAATGAGTAAATAAAAAAGAGGAGAAAGATGAAGGGTGAGAAGAAAAGATGTGGAAGAGGGATAAAAGAGTGAGAATGCAGAAAAAGATGAAGGCGTGAAGATGAAGAAGGAAGATAAAGGAGTGAGGACGAAAAGGTAGGAAGCAGGGATGAGAATGAAGGGGAGAGGATAAGGAAGAAGGATTAAGGGGTGGTGGTGGAAAGGAGAAAGAAGGGTTAAGGATGAGGAAGGAGGATGAATGGGTGAGGATAAAAAGGAGAATGAAGGGGTAAGGATGAGGAAGAAGGATGAATGGGTGAGGATAAAAGGAGGATGCTGGGGTGTGGATAATGGAGGAGGAAAGGGTGAGGATGAGGAAGGCCGGTGAAGGAGTGAGAATGAAGAAGGAAGATGAAGGGGTGAGGATGAGGAGGAAAGGTTGAGTATAATGAAGGAGTGATAATTAAAAACAAGGAAGAGGTGAGGATGAACATGAAGGATGAAGGGATGAGAAATAGTAAAGAAGATGAAGGGGTAAAGATGAGAAAGGATGATGACTGGGTTTGGATGATAAGGGAGAATGAAAGTGTGAGGTTGAGGAAGGAGGATGAAGAGGTGAGGATGAAAAATAAAATGATGGGCTGAGAATGAGGAAGGAGGATGAAGGGGTTGTGTATGAAGAAAAAAGATGAAGGGGTGAGGATGACATAGTAGGAAGGAGGGTGCAGGAGTGAGGATTAGGAATGAGGATGGAGGGGTGAGGAGGAGGAGGAAGGATGAAGAAGGAGTGTACATGTGGAAGGAAGATGAATGGGTGAGGATGAGGAAGGAGGATGACTGGGTGAGTATGAAAAAGGAGTAAAAAGGAGGATCAAAGGGCAAAAATGAAGGAAGATAAAGGGATGAGGATGATGAAGCGGTGAGGATGAGAAAGGAGGATGTGATTTACTAATAATGTGTCCTAATGGTGTCCTTAGTCATTTTTAGACAAATGTATGCATTTAGAGAAACAATACCCAAAATCTTAGTTTTTAGTTGTTTACTCTATAAACCAAAATCATAACTTCTCTCTTCATCTAAGAAATCCAAAACAAATTTAGGAACACACAACATATTAAGGTGAGTTAAGTTCATGAAAGGTTTTACTGCACATAACTATTACCAACTGTTCTCAATCAACACAGAAGTCATTGTTTTTCTTGGGTCAAAGATGTTTTTATTTTTTACTACAAGCAGTGAAAACGATAACATGGGGTGGGCCAAAGAAAAGGCAAACAAAATCAATACTTACAGTGGGGTGTGCGGACCTCTAGAAGCAGTTGTACTGTGTCCTCAGCTAAATGACAGATAGTTAAAGTAATGGACCCTTACTGTGTCCATTTGTACACTCTCAGTTACACTAACATTGATATTATACATGTGGGCTCATCGATATAAGTGCCGTTAAATGTAGCTTTGCTATAGCAAGCTTCTTTTGCCGTGTAGCTTGTAGTTTAGCTTGCTACAATCCTGCGAGGACAGCTTCCCCTGTAGCTTAGCTATATTTAATTGAAAGTAACTTGGCTTACTACAAACCCTGTTTCCACATAAGTTGGGAAATTGTGTTGGATGTAAATATAAACGGAATACAACGATTTGCAAATCATTTTCAACCCGTATTCAGTTGAATATGCTACAAAGACAACGTATTTGATGTTCAAACTGATAAACATTTTTTTTTGCAGATAATCATTAACTTTAGAATTTGATGCCAGCAACACATGACTAAGAAGTTGGGAAAGGTGGCAACAAATACTGATAAAGTTGAGGAATGCTCATCAAACGCTTATTTGAAACATCTTACAGGTGTGCAGGCTAATTTGGAACAGGTGGGTGCCATGATCGGGTATAAAAACAGCTTCCCAGAAAATGCTCAGTCTTTCACAAAAAAGGATGGGGCGAGGTACACCCCTTTGTCCACAACTGCTTGAGCAAATAGTCAAACATTTTAAGAACAACGTTTCTCAAAGTGCAATTGCAAGAAATTTAGGGATTTCAACATCTACGGTCCATAATATCATCAAAAAGTTCAGAGAATCTGGAGAAATCAGTCCACGTAACCGGCATGGCCGGAAACCAACATTGAATGACCGTGACCTTCAATCCCTCAGACGGCACTGTATCAAAAACCGACATCAATCTCTAAAGGATATCACCACATGGGCTCAGGAACACTAAAAAAAACCCATCCATCCATCCATCCATCCATCATCTTCCGCTTATCCAAGGTCGGGTCGCGGGGGCAGCAGCCTAAGCAGGGAAGCCCAGACTTCCCTATCTCCAGCCACTTCGTCTAGCTCTTCCCGGGGGATCCCGAGGCGTTCCCAGGCCAGCCGGGAGACATAGTCTTCCCAACGTGTCCTGGGTCTTTCCCGTGGCCTCCTACCAGCTGGACGTGCCCTAAACACCTCCCTAGGGAGGCGTTCGGGTGGCATCCTGACCAGATGCCCGAACCACCTCATCTGGCTCCTCTCGATGTGAAGGAGCAGCGGCTTTACTTTGAGTTCCTCCCGGATGGCAGAGCTTCTCACCCTATCTCTAAGGGAGAGCCCCGCCACCCGGCGGAGGAAACTCATTTCGGCCGCTTGTACCCGTGATCTTATCCTTTCGGTCATGACCCAAAGCTCATGACCATAGGTGAGGATGGGAACGTAGATCGACCGGTAAATTGAGAGCTTTGCCTTCCGGCTCAGCTCCTTCTTCACCACAACGGATCGATACAACGTCCGCATTACTGAAGACGCCGCACCGATCCGCCTGTCGATCTCACGATCCACTCTTCCCCCACTCGTGAACAAGACTCCTAGGTACTTGAACTCCTCCACTTGGGGCAGGGTCTCCTCCCCAACCCGGAGATGGCACTCCAACCTTTTCCGGGCGAGAACCATGGACTCGGACTTGGAGGTGCTGATTCTCATTCCGGTCGCTTCACACTCGGCTGCGAACCGATCCAGTGAGAGCTGAAGATCCCGGTCAGATGAAGCCATCAGGACTACATCATCTGCAAAAAGCAGAGACCTAATCCCGTGGCCACCAAACCGAATCCCCTCAACGCCTTGGCTGCGCCTAGAAATTCTGTCCATAAAAGTTATGAACAGAATCGGTGACAAAGGACAGCTTTGGCGGAGTCCAACCCTCGCTGGAAACGTGTCCGACTTACTGCCGGCAATGCGGACCAAGCTCTGACACTGATCGTACAGGGAGCGGACTGCCACAATAAGACAGTCCGGAACCCCATATTCTCTGAGCACTCCCCACAGGACTCCCCGAGGGACACGGTCGAATGCCTTCTCCAAGTCCACAAAGCACATGTAGACTAGTTGGGCAAACTCCCATGCACCCTCAAGAACCCTGCCGAGAGTATAGAGCTGGTCCACAGTTCCACGACCAGGACGAAAACCACACTGTTCCTCCTGAATCCGAGGTACGACTATCCGGCGAAGTCTCCTCTCCAGTACACCTGAATAAACCTTACCGGGAAGGCTGAGGAGTGTGATCCCACGATAGTTGGAACACACCCTCCGGTCCCCCTTCTTAAAGAGAGGAACCACCACCCCGGTCTGCCAATCCAGAGGTACCGCCCCCGATGTCCACGCGATGCTGCAGAGTCTTGTCAACCAAGACAACCCCACAGCATCCAGAGCCTTAAGGAACTCCGGGCGGATCTCATCCACCCCTGGGGCCTTGCCGCCGAGGAGCTTTTTAACTACCTCAGCGACCTCAACCCCAGAAATAGGAGAGTCCACTGCAGCTTCCCCAGGCACCGCTTCCTCAAAGGAAGACGTGTTGGTGGGATTGAGGAGGTCTTCGAAGTATTCCCTCCACCGATCCACAACATCCACAGTCGAAGTCAGCAGAACACCATCCGCACCATACACGGTGTTGATAGTGCACTGCTTCCCCTTCCTGAGGCGGTGTATGGTGGTCCAGAATTGCTTCGAAGCCGTCCGGAAGTCGTTTTCCATGGCTTCCCCGAACTCTTCCCATGTCCGAGTTTTTGCCTCCGCGACCGCTAAAGCTGCACACCGCTTGGGCCGTCGGTACCCGTCCACTGCCTCCGGAGTCCTATGAGCCAAAAGAACCCGATAGGACTCCTTCTTCAGCTTGACGGCATCCCTCACTGCTGGTGTCCACCAACGGGTTCTGGGATTACCGCCACGACAGGCACCAACAACCTTGCGGCCACAGCTCCAATCAGCCGCCTCGACAATAGAGGTGCGGAACATGGTCCACTCGGACTCAATGTCCAGCACCTCCCTCGTGACATGTTCAAAGTTCTCCCGGAGGTGTGAATTGAAACTCTCTCTGACAGGAGACTCTGCCAGACGTTCCCAGCAGACCCTCACAATGCGTTTGGGCCTGCCAGGTCTGTCCGGCATCATCCCCCACCATCGCAGCCAACTCACCACCAGGTGGTGATCGGTAGAAAGCTCCGCCCCTCTCTTCACCCGAGTGTCCAAAACATAAGGCCGCAAATCCGATGACACAACTACAAAGTCGATCATGGAACTGCGGCCTAGGGTGTCCTGGTGCCAAGTGCACATATGGACACCCTTATGTTTGAGCATGGTGTTTGTTATGGACAATCCGTGACGAGCACAAAAGTCCAATAACAAAACACCACTCGGGTTTAGATCCGGGCGACCATTCTTCCCAATCACGCCTCTCCAGGTTTCACTGTCGTTGCCAACATGAGCGTTGAAGTCCCCCAGTAGGACAAGGGAATCACCTGGGGGAGCACTAAAAAAACCCACTGTCACTAAATACATTTGGTCGCTACATCTGTAAGTGCAAGTTAAAGCTCTACTATGCAAAGCGAAAGCCATTTATCAACAACACCCAGAAACGCCGCCGGCTTCGCTAGGCCTAAGCTCATCTAAGATGGACTGATGCAAAGTGGAAAAGTGTTCTGTGGTCTGACAAGTCCACATTTCAGTTTTTTGGGGGAAACTGTGGACGTTGTGTCCTCTGGATCAAAAAGGAAAAAAACAATCCAGATTGTTCTAGGCGCAAAGATGAAAAGCCAGCATGTGTGATGGTATGGGGGTGTATTAATGGCCAAGCCATGGGTAACTTACACATCTGTGAAGGCACCATTAATGCTGAAAGGTACATACAGGTTTTGGAGCAACATATGTTGCCGTCCAAGCAACATTATCATGGACGCTCCTGCTTATTTCAGTAAGAAAATGCCAAGCTCCGTGTTAAAACAGTGTGGCTTCGTAGTAAAAGAGTGCGGGTACTAGACTGGCCCGCCTGCAGTCCAGACCTGTCTCCCATCGAAAATGTGTGGTGCATTATAAAGCGTAAAATACGACAGCGGAAACCCCGGACTATTGAACGACTAAAGCTCTACATAAAACAAGAATGGGAAAGAATTTCTTTTTCAAAGCTTCAACAATTAGTTTCCTCAGTTCCCAAACATTTATTGAGTGTTGTTAAAAGAAAAGGTGATGTAACACAGTGGTGAACATCCCCTTTCCCAACTACTTTGGCACGTGTTGCAGCCATGAAATTCTAAGTTATTATTTGCGAAAAAAAAAAAAAAAGTGTATGAGTTTAAACATCCAATATATTGTCTTTAATTAAATTGCATTTAATTGAATATGGGTTGAAAAGGATTTGCAAATTATTGTATTCCGTTTATATTTACATCTAACACAATTTCCCAACTCATATGGAAACAGGGTTTGTAAATTTGCAGAACTAATAGACTAAAAAACTCCTTTGTCCCACACGCCACTAGACTGTATAATTCCTCTCTGGGGGAGGGGGGGTACCAGGATGACAGGGGATGAAAAACAATAACAGTGCATTACTTTTCATAACATGGTCACTACTGCCTAGTTTCTGTTGTTATATTCTATTTTTACTGTTGTATTTTTTTCTCTTTGTTGCTTTTTGGTTTTATTCTTATTGTAATATTTTTCGATTTTGTTTCCATTTATACCCCCTTTATTTACTTTTAACTTTTTAAATTTGATCTCAATTCTGTATGCTGCTGGAATTGTAATTTTCCTGAGGGAACTCTCCTGAAGGAATCAATAAAGTACTATCATCTATCTATCTATCCATCTATCTATCTATCTATCTATCTATCTATCTATCTATCTATCTATCTATCTATCTATCTATCTATCTATCTATCTATCTATCTATCTATCTATCTATCTATCTATCTATCTATCTATCTATCTATCTATCTATCTATCTATCTATCTATCCATCCATCCATCTATCTATCTATCTATCTATCTATCTATCTATCTATCTATCTATCTATCTATCTATCTATCTATCTATCCATCTATCTATCTATCTATCTATCTTTTCCAAGTAGCTTGCCCATTACTGATGGTCTGATCGCTGTATAGCTTTGGGTGAGGATGAAGAAAGAGGATGAAGGGGTGAGGATGCAAAAAGAGAAAGAAGGTGAGATCATGAGGAAGGAGGGGGTAGGAGTGAGGATGTGGAAGGAGGATGAAGAGGTAAGGAAGATGAAGTAGGAAGGAGGATGAAGGGCTGGGGATGAAAAAGGAGGAAGACTCTTTATTAATCTCCTCGTCAGGGCTGTTTTTGCTACAGGCATTAGGGGTGACCGCCCAGGACGCAATAAGTGTGACGCACAAAAAAAAAATACAGGTCAAAACAAAATTCGCCAGTTTTATAGACTACCGCTGCTCATTTACATTAATAACCCTTGTTAAATAGAGTTCCCAGTACAAATGCCTGAGTGATTTGGAACAGGGGAGGGGCTCACGGTAGTACCCTGATGTGTGCTTTCACTCTAGAGCAGGGGTGCCCATTACGTCGATCGCAAGCTACCAGTCGACCGCGGGGGGTGTGTCAGTCGATCTCCAGCCAGGCTTTTAAAAAAAATAGATCTAAAAATTAGTGATCATCAATCTTCACCAAGACGTCACTTAAATGACATTCACGGTACCGGAGGGTCTTGTGAAATGACGCTGGCTGCTGCAAGATCATTATTATGAAAATATGACCGAGAGGAAGGCGAGAAACACTTTTTATTTCAACAGACTCTCGCGCCGTACCTTCCGTCAAAACTCTAAAGGCCGACTGCACATTTCCTATCTTCACAATAAAAGCCCTGCTTCATGCTGCCTGCGCTAACTAAATACAGAGTCTCGGCAGACTGGCGTGCACAAGCAATCCCTCAGAAAGCTGGCGTGCACATCACTTGTGCACGCCAGCTTTCCGAGACTCTTATTTTGTTAGCGCAGGCAGCATGAAGCAGGGTTTTTATTGTGAAGATAGGAAATGTGCAGTCGGCCTTTAGAGTTTTGACGGAAGGGACGGCGTGAAAGTCTGTTGAAATAAAAAGTGTTTCTCGCCTTCCTCTCTGTCATTTTTTCATAATAATGAACTGGCAGCAGCCAGCGTCATCTCACAAGACCCTCGGGTGCCATGAATGTCAATCAAGCAAGCTACGGAATTTGCCGCCAATGTTTTTCTTGCAAAGTGTATGGAAGCTGGATGAATTAGATGCCAAAAACCAACCACTTTCATGTGGTATTGTACAGAAAGGAGAACTTTTTTTCTCCTCCATTTGAAAATGTGGGCGTTATCATCATTACTGTCTGATTCCAATCAATGCAAGTCATCAGAATCAGGTAATACACCAACTTATATTCTTGTCTTTGTGAGAGAAATACATCTATATGTGTTACACATGCTTGTATTATCATTAAACACGTTTAACTTGTTTACAAAAATGTCTCTTTCATAAATAAATAAATATAAATGATATATATAAATGAGGTAGATCCCCTCGAGTTGGTCAATTGAAAAGTAGCTCGCCTGCAGAAAAAGTGTGGGCACCCCTGCTCTAGAGTCTCCAAACCACAAAAAAGTCTAAAATAAAACTGGTAAAAGTCGCTAGATTTGTCGCTAGTAGCTTTTAAAAAAAAAAGTCGCCAAGAGGATTGGAAAGTCGCCAGATTTAGTGACAAAGTCGCCAAGGGGGCTTTGTGCGGTCCGTAAGATAGACTATAAACCTATGTATTTTTTTTTTTTTTTAAGTCTGTGCAGTCATCAATTTGACTAACGTGACTTCGGTTGAGTGACGGGCGAAGCAGTGAAGCTTATTAAAACGTATTTAAGACCCTTGCATGGTTTGCCCACGGCATAAATGTAACCAGTATTAAAATATTGGGACAGGGAAAAGTGAATATTAAAAAGTCTCTTTTGTTCATAAAAAAGCTTAAAGATTGTAAAGTGATATTTACGTGCAGTAAAGTAGTTGTGTCTCTCTCGTTCCCACACATCAATGTAAAGAACATTCCCTATCTTTTGTTCCAACTACAAGCATATCTACTCAGTGGCCTAGTGGTTAGAGTGTCTGCCCTGAGATCGGTAGGTTGTGAGTTAAAATCCCGGCTGAGTCATACCAAAGACTATAAAAATGGGACCCATTACATCCCTGCTTGGCACTCAGCATTAAGGGTTGCAATTGGGGGTTAAACCACCATAAATGATTCCCGGGTGCGGCACCGCTGCTGCCCACTGCTCCCCTCACCTCCCAGGGGGTGATCAAGGGTGATGGGTCGCATGCAGATAATATTTTGTATGTGTGTGACAATCATTGGTACTTTAACTTTAAATGCTGTGTGTCGCCCACACACTAGGGGGCGATGTTGCTGTGAAGGGAATAGAATGCTACATGCTTATAGCTAACTGCTACTGATAGATCATGTAACATGTTTCTGCATGTCTCACTTTGGCATGTTCAGGTGTTGATGTGACTAAATTATCCCCAAACACAGAACAATTAAATAGATGTTGATGAATTGCTTTGATTATTCAACAGACAGTCCACAGACTTGGTGCCAGTTGAAATCACAAGGAAATCAAATAATGCCGCAAAGATAACGCCTACATGCCAGTGAAAACGGGTTTCTAATTGTATACTATAGGTGTGTTAATCCGAATAAAAAAAACAAAAAACAATCGTATTAAGGTGTTGCCATGTGTTTTTGGAATTTTGCCTATTGTTTACAATCAGTATGAAAGACATGGTGACAGATGTATTTTTTAAATGCATTCTAATTCGTAAATAAACGTAAGTAAGAGCCAATGAGGTCCTCCATTCTACTCATAAAACCCAATTAGAAAACACCCCAAAACCGGCAATAATACACTATTTACATTTAATGACTTGATTAACCAAGTATTAGTGATATTGTTATTATAAGGCCTAACGCAGACCTTTGATAACGCTGCCGTGATAACAAGCATGTGTGCCAATGTTTACATCATCCAGTGGTATCAATCAATCAATCAATGCGGTTTTATATAGCCCCAAATCACAAATGTCTCAAAGGACTGCACAAATCATTACGACTACGACATCCTCAAAAGAACCCACAAAAGGGCAAGGAAAACTCACACCCAGTGGGCAGGGAGAATTCACATCCAGTGGGACGCCAGTGACAATGCTGACTATGAGAAACCTTGGAGAGGACCTCAGATGTGGGCAACCCCCCCTCTAGGGGACCGAAAGCAATGGATGTCGAGCGGGTCTAACATGATACTGTGAAAGTTCAATCCATAGTGGCTCCAACACAAGGTAAGGTGCGTCCTCGCTGTTCCTTTGCTTCTGAAAGTTCATTGCTTCCAAATCCGCAACTCAATTATTTTTATGCGTATTCCATCATATTTCAACGATAAATGGGGATTAAATTCTTAAACCAATCTTGTTACCTTAACTCCTTAACTATCATTATGATGTTTTTGTTTACTTTTAGAGTTTTTATTTTTAGTGTCAACATGCAATCATTATAAATGCCCTGTATAGGGATGATGTTTGTTCAGAAATTATCGATTTCGATGCCATTATCAAATCCTCTTATCGAACCGATTCCTTATCGATTCTCTTATCGAATCCAGATAGGTTGTTGTACATGGAAAAATAGGTTGTTGTATATGGAGAAAAACACACAATACTTGGTTTATTAAAAGCTCACTTTTATTTTTTAAGAAAAAAATTAAATAAACAGAGCAAACACTTGCCCGGATCACTCTGGCTGTCATGAATGTCATCATCTAAAATAGGATAACTTTAACATTATCTTAATTCACATCTTGCAAGCACTAGTTCATCAGACAGACCTGCAAACTATGGAGTGGTGTAGGCTACAAGATACTAAGCTACACTGTTACCGTTAGCCACAGACTATGCTTAGGTAACGTTAGTCTAGCTAACATTACTGCAGTCCTGGTTGACATAAGAGGTAACGTTATTTTAGCCAAGTGAGCAGATATGGAAATTAACTGGCAACAGTTAATATTAGTTACCCACCGGCACTATTAATGGGACTGCAGGTTGAAGCAGAGTAAGAGGCTTTGTCATCTCTGTTGCTGCTTCTCCACGTGTCGTTGTCATTTGTTGTACTGCCCCCCTTACAGGAAAGTGAAGCCTGGCAATGATTGCAGATAGCCGTTTCGTCGTCGTATTTCTTAGTAAAGTGAAGCCATGCCTTGGAGCATTTTTTCCGGTCCATTGTTGTTGCTGCTTCTGTATCTGCCGCCGAACGACTGAGCTACGTCATTTCCTGTGACTTGCCACAGGACATTTCCCGTGCCACGGGATTCATTCCCAGGGATTCACATAAATAACCAAATATTTTTCTTTACTATAGTGGCTTATATAATGAGAACCGTTTCTCAAAAAGGGATTCTAATCCACGGAATCGGTTCTTTTCTTATCGAACAATCGGAAGAACAGGTTTTCGAACATCATCCCCAGCCCTGTGTTTATATTCCATGTAGTTGCTAATACTTTGTTAAAACACCTCTGTTAATCGACAGGAACAAGAACCTTGTGCAAAAAATAAATAATGTTGCCTGAGATGGACCAATAAAGCTTTGATTTTATGTATCACCGTCAGTGTGTGAATGTGTGTGTGAATGGGTGAAAGTGGAAATACTGTCAAAGCACTTTGGGCTCCTTAAAAAGGGGTAGAAGTAAATTCATTTACCATTTACCATATTATCAACATTCTTGTCAATGTAATGTTGTTCAAGCCCCCAATGGAGACTGCTACAGTACATTGAAAGACTCAAATATTAATTGTAAACATGCAAGATTAATCTAGTTTAGTGATCAGGGTTTTTGAAGCTGGTTTTAACCCAATCATGTAATACTTTCTTTTGTTTTCATTCTGTGAGAGCATCTACTACTTTGATAAATGTTATGTATTTTTATGGGATGGATGCAGACACACTATAATGCACGTTAAAGGCTGCCAAAGTAGAAAAAACACCCTTGCATCTCATTCAGCACTTTTTACACATTTTCTAAATCTGTCTCTGTGACACCACTTTGACAAGGCGACAAAGCATCTATCACCTTCTAACATGAACGTTATTTTACATCTAACAGACTCAACTCTCCCTCACACAGCCGGATAATAAGCATTTTCATAAGTGCATGCGGTACAAAACCCAAACACTGATTATACATAACTACTTCCTGTCCCGAGAACCCGCCATCGACCAGGCGTCGCTTGGAGGGGATTTACGCCTTTTACAGTCCAATAGCCGCCAGGCGCTCAGTTGCTGCAACAAGGCTCGTAAGGAGAGAGCAAATTTATTCAACTCAAATTTTTATTATGGATGTATTTAGTTGTCCTTATAATGGCCTGCCTGGAGAAACATTCGCCTCCATTAATGATGTTGTATACAACAAGGAGGAGGACAATAATAAGTAGCAGAAAGAGGAGAAGACGGAAGTGAGTAACACGTTATGTTTTTTTAAAAACATGTATTTTTGCAAATGTGTCCACACTTTCGGGAAAGGAAATGTGGAACGCTGCAGAGAAATTGCCATCATAAATACACACATTAGCCCTGCTAATTAAACTAGGCTAAGGATCTACACCAGCAGCGTGTCTGTGATGTACTCGAAGCGACTTGCTGTAGCACAAGTGCTTATTTCAGGATTATAAGTGCGGCAAACACACATCAGAAAAGCCAAACCAGCGAGTGTAAATAACTATATTATATGTTGTTTCAAAGGGGTCATAATATGATTTTTATTCTAAATTTGAAACACTACATCAGTGGTCCCCAACCTTTTTGTAGCTGCGGACTGGTCAACGCTTGATAATTTGTCCCGTGGCCCGGCGGGGGAATTTTTATTTATTTATTTATTTTTGCTCAAGAAAAAGGGAGGTTTTTTGGGGGTTGGTGCACTAATTGTAAGTGTATCTGGTGTTTTTGTTATGTTGATTTAATTAAAACATTAATAATAAATTAAAAATAATAAAAATTCTGCGGCCCGGTACTAATCGAGCCGTGGCCCGGTGGTTGGGGACCACTGGTCGACATAACATGTAATGGTGCTGCTTTGGTCCAAATTTTGCTTGACAGATCACCTTCCAGCAACTTTCTTATTGTTGCGATCCGCTGCACGGATTGTTTGTTGTTTGGATTTTTGAGTTTGTGTGTGCACTAACTGGTTTATTCTGTCACCATGGTTACCTCATTTGTTCCATCTGCACCAGCTTTTTGACGCACACCTGTTTATGATTATTGTTTTGTTTCGGTATTTAAACCTGCCTCCTCCCTGTGTTCTGTCTTGGCTCAAAGTTTGCGGTAAGTAACAGTCACTTTTGTTATTCTGCTTGGTATTTACCCTGCTAAGTCACATCTTAGCTTTGCGTGCGCTCTGCACGTCATTTCTCTTGGACATTGAACTTTATGCTTGCTAACTATTAGCATTAGCTTTTCGTGCGTAGGCACGCCGTTTAATTTCTGTTTTGTACAAGTTTTCGTTTACCTTTTAGTATATTAAAATCAGCTCTTACCTGCTATCCTGCCTGTCTGGTCCTGCTGCATCTGGGGGTGACACCTTCGCGCATCACAATGCGCTTTAAATGTGACAGTTATTGTCTCATAAAAACAAGCTTTTTTGTGGGCTGACTTATTCACTTTCTCCAAGTCAGCCATGTTTGTAGTTTTAAGGGTAAGCTTCTGTATTAACAAATATGAGTTTGAATTATAGGGCTTGAAAGGTTGAGGTAGTGAACACAATGCACTGTGGGTTTTATGAGCACCTGACTAGCTTATTTATATGTCTGAATGCAAGACTTTGTCCTAAAGTTTTGTTATTTTCTTTAACAAGTCAACAAAACATGGTGCAAAGGTGCTGTATCAACTTCCACATTTGTTCACGTGACCACTTCAGGAAAAAAAAAACAATGTGGTAAGATTTTTCTCATTTCCAGTGTGGAAAACAAGGAATCAGATTAGTGAGCTAACAAAGAGATGACTAAACATCACTTTAAACTCTATCAGCCGGCACATGCTGGTGTTTTTATGGCATTTTCCAACTGATAAATTTGAATCAACGCATGTGTTATTCTGTTTCACACATTGCATTAAGCAGGCCGTTAGCATTAGCCAAGCTAGCTGCGGGCTACAAACAACGTGGGCTATTTTGGAAAAAAGTCTATAAAGGTTCTCATTCATCCAGGTCATTGTCATTTCAGGGCATTTAATTGATCGCAACTGGACTGCTTAGTTTGTCTTTGAAGATGTTTCGCCGCTCATCCGAGAAGGTTTCTTCATCAGTTTATGGTCATAGACTTAGACTGTTAAGATCCAGACCAGCGGCTGGTGCCAAAACCCCAAATGTTTATACTCCAAAAAAACAGGTGGGTTTTCCTGGGTAAGGATGGTTTCTCCCTGTCGTAGTGAGAAAAAACAACTGTTTTAATGCAAACGAGCAATCCTAACTGTCAAAGCAAACGACAGTCGTTAAAGAGTAATTTTCCCTTGTTATTATTGAGGTATTGTGTGGCAGAACGATTGCTGCGGATCAACTACTACCCGTCCAAAATGGTCGGAATCCCCTGTGTAAGCATTCCATTCAGTTGTAAACAAAAGGCACAAATGGCATTCTGGTCACAGAAGGTGACCAGAATGTTTCTAACTCCTGTTATTTGTTCAATCAATCAATCAATCAATCAATCAATCAATGTTAATTTATATAACCCTAAATCACAAGTGTCTCAAAGGGCTGCACAAGCCACAGCGACATCCCTGGTACAGAGCCCACAAAAGGGCAAGGAAAAACTCAGAACCCAGTGGGACGTCAATGTGAATGACTATAAGAAACCTGGGAGAGAACCGCAGATGTGGGTGACCCCCCTCTAGGTGAGACTGGATGCAATGGACGTCGAGTGGGTCTAACATAATACTGTGAAAGTCCAGTCCATAGTGGATCTAACATAATGGTGGGGCCAGCAGGAGACCATCCCGAGCTGTTGGAGGTTAAATTGCAGAGTATTTTAGGAATAGCTGAAAGGACGGTGTTGTGTGTGGGAGACAGGTGGTGTTGCAGACCACCTCCCTTTTTCAGGGATCGTTTTTCAACCTTGACATAGATGGCTTCCCTCACTCCTCTTTCATACCATCTGTCCTCCCTGTCCAGAATCTGTACATTTTTGTTCTCAGAATAGTGCTGTTTCTCCTTGAGGTGCAGGTAGACAAGCTGAATCTTGGCCTGATGCCAACTATGCGTTGGCTTAGTGGTGGTTTTGTTTCCCCAATATATGAATCAGTGGATTCATCATTACACTGGATAGTATACACCAGATTGTTTGTGTGGGTGTGGGGTGTCCGGTCTTTAGGATGCACCAGTCTCTGTCTAAGGGTGTTGCCAGGCTTGAAGTGTACTGGGATGTTGATGCTGATCCGGTAGGCTGGCCAAACTATTGGCACGCAGTTGGAGGCGTTTGTGTCAGTAAGGGTCAGGAGGACACTGGACAAACTGCTGGCCATCATGGACAATCCTGCCCACCCACTCCACCAGACAATTGAGGGACAACGGAGTTCATACTCCAACAGGCTACTTCAGCTCTGTTCCCACAGTGTTCGATTCAAGAACTCCTTCATTCCGCACTCCATCCAGCTGTATAATCACTCGCCATACAGCAATAGATGATATCTGTCTATTACCAACACATGTCACATATACTGTAATATTGTACATGGTAACTGTTATATACTGTACACATGACATAGACATAATACATTATTATATATCTTTATATATCCATCCATCCATTTTCTACCGCTTATTCCCTTTCGGGGTCGCGGGGGGCGCTGGCGCCTATCTCAGCTACAATCCGTAAATATATTGTGTAAATATTACATACATATGTCATATTTTATATCACTATGTTTAGTCTATTTATACCTGCATTGTCCTTTCCATCCTTACACTTTCCATCATTGTAACTGAGCTACTGTGTGGAACAATTTCCCTTTTGGATCATTAAAGTTTGTCTAAGTCTAAGTCTAATATTCCATACAATTGACCATTAAATGGTAACACCGGAATAAGTTTTTCAACTTGTTTAATTCGGGACCACGTTAATCAATTCATGGTAATGGCGACTGCGGCCCCACAATGCATTGCAAAACAACGTGTCATTTCGAGCCTAGTATTCTTTTTATGAGAAGTGGCAACAAGGAAGGATTTCAGCATCCCAGTGTACATGTAAAGTACGAGCCAGGATCTGACTCGCAGTGAAAGAAAAGCGAAGAAGAGCAAACTTCAGAACTACGGCGATTCAAGAATCTCGGAGGTTAGTTTACTAGCTTTCTCCTTCAGCGCCTTTTGGCCCATGAAACTATATCTATACAGGGTATGTGTTATTATAATGTCCGTCTCACTACATGGAACAACTATGCGACAATGCACATACAACGGTTGTCCTGACACTAATATTTTGGTACTGGCACTAAAATGTGTTTTGATAATTTTAGATACTTTTGGAAATAAAGGTAACAACAAAAAATGTCATTATTGGCTTAATTTTAATAGAAAATCTTATGCTAGATTAAACATGTTGAATAATTATTAATTTTGGCATTAGATAATATAGTAAATATAGTAGACAAGTTATCTTGTAGCTGTAATTAAGCAAACAAAGTCTCCTAATTTGGCTGCTGACATATGCAATAACATATTGTGTCATTTTCCAATCTATTATTTTGTAAGAATTATGAGGGACAAGCGGTAGAAAATGGATAATTAATTTATTTGTTAATTTACTATTAATATCTGCTTACTTTCTGTTTTAACATGTTCCATCTACACTTCTGTCAAAATATAATAATCACATATTCTTCTGTTGTTTGATAGTTTACATACATTTTGGGTGATACCACAAATTTTGGTGTCAACCAATACCAAATAATTACAGAATCATACATTATTCATATTTAAAGTTCTCCTTGTACTCAGTATCGTTACAGTCAAGGTCTGTGTAAACCCACCCATGGCATTTGTTTACATTCAGGAGCGCTAGCTTGCTGTTAGCGGTTCGCTATTGTATCCGCCTACAGTTTGTAGTCAAGCATGATTAGCTATTCCTTGTCCTGCAGAGACGATACTTGTAAGAAACATAGGCGAGGATTAGTAACATAGAAGTAGCTAAAACACTACAGACTGCGGATGGACATTAGCAAGACTAAGCGCTGAGCACCTCCTGCAGAGTGGCGCATCAGTGTTTATAGCTTCAACTTTATTGTTAGTTTTTAAGCCAAAATGCATCCGTTCTCCCTTTTCTATCCTCACACTTTTTCTGCTTGTAAGCACTCAGTGTGTTGCCTAACATGAGCCTCTGCTCGTTTTACCAGCAATGTAATGACGTGACGATGGCGGGCTGTCATGTCTGGGAAAAAAAATACCTGTATTTTTCATAAGCAGTATCATACTGATTTTACCGGTATACCGTACAACCCTAGTGCATACTATATCAATGCAAGAATATAGTAATATACATAGCATGTTTACATGTAGTCCGGTTAAGGTAATGCGACATCACTAACCTATCTCTTCCAACAACAGGAGCTGGAGACAGCCACAGGAACGGTGCTGGACTACATACAGTTCTGCATCAGGAATGTGACTGTGGAAAAAAACTTCTGGGTTTACCCAACAAGAAACCCTGGATTACCAGCCAGATCCGCACACTCCTCAGGGCCCGCGATGCAGCCTTCAGGTCAGGGGACAGGGCACTGTACAGTGCTGCTAGAGCCGACCTGAAGAGAGGGATTAAAAAAGCAAAGGCGGACCACAGGAGGTGCATAGAGTCCCATCTGTCCAGCAATAACTCACGGGAGGTGTGGCGGGGGATTCATGACATCTCGAACTTCAGAGGCTGCGATGTGACAACTGCGGATCACAGTGCGACACTGGCAGAGGAGCTTAACTGTTTCTTTGCCCGTTTCGAAACCCCCCACCAGGCTCCGGCACCACTCCACTAACTGTACAGGAGCACAGTGTCAGACAAGTGCTCCTGGCTGTGAACCCCAGGAAGGCTGCCGGACCAGACGGAGTACCTCTCCCTGGCTCAGGCAGTCATCCCATCCTACCTGAAGTCATCTACAATAATCCCGGTGCCGAAGAAGTCTCCCATCACCAGCCTGAATGATTACCGACCAGTGGCCCTAACTCCGGTAATCATGAAGTGCTTTGAGAAACTGGTTCTCCAGCACATCAAGGACCATATCCCTCCAGACTTTGACCCCCACCAGTTCGCATACCGGGCGAACAGATCCACAAAGGACGCCATTGCTGTTGCTCTCCACTCTGCTCTGAACCACCTGGAGCAACAGCACAGCTACGTCCGGATGCTCTTTGTGGATTATAGTTCTGCCTTCAATACAATAATCTCAGACAGACTCTGCAATAAACTGGACACAAGCGCCCAGATAAGGGACTTCCTAACAGACCGACCCCAGAATGTGAGACTTGGCCCCCACTCTCATCCACCCGCACGCTGAGCATCGGCTCCCCACAGGGCTGTGTGCTGAGCCCCCTCTTCTACTGCCTCTACACCTATGACTGCAGTCCAGCCCACAGTGACAACCTTATCTTCAAGTTCGCTGACGATACCACAGTGGTCGGGCTGATCGCCAGAGGTGACGAGGCTGCCTACAGGGAGGAGGTCCTGAAGCTGACGGCCTGGTCTTCGAAGAACGACCTCGCTCTCAACACCAGCAAGACCAGAGAGATCATCGTCAAATTCAGGAGCAGCACCGACCTTGCCCCTCTCTACATCAACGGCGAGCGTGTGGAGAGGGTCCACACCTACAGGTACCTTGGAGTCCACATCTCTACGGACTTACCCTGGACAGTCAACACCACATCAATCATCAAGAAGGCTCAGCAGCGGTTACACTTCCTGAGAGTCCTCAGGAAGTACAACCTGAAGCCTGACCTACTGCTGTCCTTCTACCGCTCGTCCATCGAGAGCCTGCTGACCTACTGTATTACAGTATGGTACGGCAGCTGCACTGCAGCAGACAGGGAGAGGCTGCAAAGAGTGGTCAAGACGGCTCAGAAGATCCTCGGCCACCCTCTCTGATGGACATTTACACCTCCCGCTGCCTCAACAGAGCCAGTGCCATCATCAAGGACAGTCCCCACCCTGGCTCTGACCTGTTCCACCTGCTGCCCTCTGGGAAGCGCTACAGGTGCATTAAAACCAAGGCAAACAGGCTAAAGAACAGCTTCTTCCCCAGGGCCATAACCACCCTAAAAGGACTGCATCATTGACCCTCATAACTGCCTTCTCTTTGGTGCAATAACCCCTTCCACCAACCACCCTGTTTTTTTCATGTAGATATTCATGTACATATTCATTTCACCCACTGTATAGAGTGTACATAGGCGGTATAGCTCGGTTGGTAGACCGGCTGTGTCAGCAACTTGAGGGTTGCAGGTTGAATCCCCGCTTCCGCCATCCTAGTCAATACCGTTGTGTACCTGGGCAAGACACTTTACCCACCTGCTCCCAGTGCCACCCACACTTGTTTATTTGTAACTTAGATATTGGGTTTCACTATGTAAAGCGCTTTGAGTCACTTGAGGAAAAAGCGGTATATAAATATAATGTGTATAGAGTTACATTTGTACAGAGTGTATAGGGCGTACATTTGCACAGAGTGTATAGAGTGTACACTCTTCTCTTCCACACCTTTCTTTGCATTTCTATATTTTTTTATATTTTCATATATTCATACAATGTTTTCTTGCATGCACACATCGCACTGTAAGGAACGGCCTCAATCTCTTTACCCTGCGTAATGACAATAAAGCTGATTCTGATTCTTATTCTATCACTGCATTTGTCAATCAAGTTATGTAATTAATAGTTACATTGTGCAGTGCAGACAAAAAAGAAAGACTAACAAACAATGTATGCTAAACCATAACTCGTGCCAGTGTGATACTTGTTAATAATATAAATGTCAGGATCAGCTTTGCCGGAGTAGAACACCAACGTAGAGAAGAAATAAGATCAATAACGAAAAGCGCACTCAAAAAGGAGTGAGGAAAAATAACTAATGATGCAAACAAAAGATGTGAAAAACAGAAAACGCACACAAAAGGTGCGGAGAGGAAACAGTGAACACTCCATGGCAACGCCGAGGCAAAGCCACAGGTAATGAGAAGCATGAATGGAGTCAAAGCAGAGGAGATGAACACGACTGCAAGGGTGAACCTTTAGGAATCTACAGTTGCCGAGTGAATGGACTGGAGAGCTTAAGTAGTCAGAAGGAAATGGGAATCACGTGTGCACGAGGTGGCACAACTTCTTGACCCAGAAACCAGGCACTGCCACAAAAAGCAGGTCGAGTATTAAATGTAAAAATATTATTTTCTAAAAAAAATGTTGGGTGCAGCTTAAATAACTGGGCGCTCTATAGCTCGAAAAATACTGTGGTTAGGAGGATGCTATATGCAAACGTATTACAACGTAGTGCATTATAAATTGTCAACTACTGTTATTGGACTAACAGCTTCAGTTGCCAATTAAATATAGTTTAAGGTAAATCCTTCTGTATATTTCCCATCAGACCGAGTAATTACATTGTCATGAAACACAACATTTAAGCAGGCAATTACCTCTTCAGATGAGCGTGGAAGTTTGTGTAGTGATCTATGCTGGGTAATACAACCAATAACAGAGCATTTGTGGTCATCAGGTCTCACTCTGGACATGTTTTGGATTACAACTGCTGATAGGTAAAAATAAAATATCCTCACTGCCTCCATGGTTTGAAATCACATTTTCGGCACATATGGGGATCCCAAATACACAAAAACGGTTGCCAACAGGCAAGAAAAGTGTTTTTTTCCTAATATGACCCCTTTACAGGCAGGCAGAGTCTGCACAGCACTTCAAGGCTATTGAGCTCTCCATTAGGATTAGTTGGCAGCCATACAGGGATTAAATACACCCTGTGGACGTATTACAATATGACAATAGATCCTGAAAGGCTTGCTCACCTTGGCTAACAAAACACAAAATGACTTTTAGATATGCAAAATGCTGACTTTGCCTTTAATAAAACTCTCTCCATATTCTTATAAAGTTAAAGTTAAAGTATCACTGATTGTTACACACACACACACTAGGTGTGGTGAAATTATTCTCTGCATTTGACCCATCACCCTTGATCCCCAGCCAGCCTCAGTGTGACTTGTGTGGCTGTTGATCAACTATGTCTTGCAGTCCCTTGCTGCGTCGACTGAAGCCAAATACAACATGTGACCGGGCTGGCCCGCTTTTTGATCAGGTTGTAGAGGACGCTAAAGGCAGTACCACGGTGCTCCTTTAATGTTGTTACGTTGAAACTCGGGAGAATGATTTCCCCTGGAGGTGCACTGAAAATTGGGAGTCTCCTGGGAAAATCGAGGGTGTACAAATGCCTTTCATATAGAACTAGCGGGCCACACAAACATTAAATTTGCATATTAAGGTGCGGGCCGCAAAATAACGTCACGCGGGCCGTGTGTTTGAGACCCCTGATGTGGGGGAAACATTTGTACCAATAATATACTATGTGCAAACACTTATATTTCCATTAGTATTTACAGACCACATTTAGTTTTAGTTCTTATCACTGATTATAGTATTAGCTCTTAGTGTTTATTCTAGAGCAGGCCTATTCCACTGGCGGCCCCCAAAGCTTTTTGTTTGGCCCGCCAAACATCACCCAAAGAGGCTTGATGAAACCATTCAAAATAGATTTGCTCATGTATGCAGCACTCCCGCTAACCAACAGGGGGCAGCAGCGAGACATGTGTGTCACAATGAAGTAGCAGGGTGAGTAGAAGAAGTTCGCACTGTTGACCCTAAAAAATATAAAAATATATTTTGAAAAATCTGACTTTTAACGACTAGACAACAATGTATGAATGTTCTGCCCCGAGCAAGTGCTCCAGTAATTGTTTCCTGTTGGTCTTTTTGAGCGACGGACAAAATGTTTTAAGACAAGCAGCAACAACGATTTACAGAAATCCACACATGTAAGCTTCATCACAAAAGCTGGTCAGATCTTAGTTTTTTATTGAAATTGCTGACTTTGTGATGTATTTAGTATTCGTGGTCGTGTTGTTTTTTTGTCTGAAAGTAACTCTGGCGATCAAAACTAATTGAATATATGTAGCGCTAAATTTGACCAGTAGAGGGCGATACCGCTAGACATTAGCTTTATTGTGTTGAGCTGCAATCACTGTGTGCAATATTTGATGTGGATGTTGTTTCAGTTATACATGCATAAACAGCTATAGTTTATTGTGTAAATGTATTAACATTAAACATTTAATTTTATTTATGCTAAATACACAATGGACATTATTTAAAATATACAATGGACGTTATACTTTTATAATGTTTATTTTATGTTTATATGTTCAATCCTGGGCTCGGGATCTTTCTGTGTGGAGTTTGCATGTCCTCCCCATGACTGCGTGGGTTCCCTCCGGGTACTCCGGCTTCCTCCCACTTCCAAAGACATGCACCTGGGGATAGGTTGGTTGGCAACACTAAATTGGACCGAGTGTGTGAATGTGAGTGTGAATGTTGTCTGTCTATCTGTGTTGGCCCTGTGATGAGATGGCGACTTGTCCAGGGTGTACACTGCCTTCCACACGATTGTGGCTGGGATAGGTTCCACCGTCCCCCTGCCACCCCGAAGGGAATAAGTGGTAGAAAATGGATGGCTGGATGGATGAATGTTCAGTCTTACAAACCTAAATGAAGGAAGAAGTGTAAAGAAACAAAACTGAGGTAGGAAAACAGTTCAGAAAAAGGAACATCAATCCTCAACAAAACTTTAGGAGCTTCTGTTTCTTCAGGCTGTTGACTATCTGTCGTCCAGCTGCACATACTGGAAACAATCGAGTAGCGAGGGCAGAATAATGAATTTATTGACAGTGCAGTGTGGAAGCCGCTGTGTTTACTTTGCAATCAAGTTAACACAGTCTCAAAGGAATATAACCTGCTGAGGCACTTTCTGACAAAACATCCACATTTCAATATTCGGCCTCTGAGCCTATGCGCTCTTTAAACTGCATTATGGAGTTGAATAGCCCTGTGATATATTGTTCTAACACACTGGTCTTAAAGGTTTTTAAATGTGTAAATTGAACGGGAACATTTTAAGGCATCATCCAAGTTAAGGGGGGTTCCACAAATGAACCCCCCTAACAGAAACACATCTACTTTTTAGACTACTTCTCATGTTTGCTTTCTGAAAGACAGATGAACCTCTGAGGTTTTATGGACTCCCCCATGGTTTGAACCTCTCCTGTATACACTGAGGCAGCATGCGGTTATGAGCTTCATATCTCACAACAGCAGTGTTGAGGTCAACAAGATCATGTAGTATTAATGTTTTTAATTAAACGAAGAGCATTGGTATGAGGACAATAATGTGTATAATTTACAATTCTAATGGCTTTCTTTTGAAGTAAGAAAATGTAATTAATGCTGGATGTATAACTATTACCCCACATTTTAACACAATAATTCAATCAATCAATATGCTTTCTAACCAGGTAATAAAGCTCAGTGTGATTAAAATCTATTTTCCAAGAGGGCAGCAAAACAAAGTTGCGGCAATTGAGATATGGATGTGCGAAATATTTATATAACATGTTAAGACATTGATGTTGATGACATGTTGGATTTACAAAGTTTTACATTTTTTATAACATTGCAATCATTTTTGCCATCTTTGTCTAGAGTTTATTTATGCACAGTTTACAATTTGGTTTGTCACCTATATTACTTCCCAAAACTGTTGTTGAATACACGGTTTCTATTTTTTATATCATCAACGTTTATGTGACATACTTTGTTAATTTTCTTAAGTCCAAAAATTATAAATTTTGTTTAGAGAGTACAGTCTTGTATCATCAGCTAAGCTAACACAGAGGAGTTTTTAAATAGATTTTACAGAAATCATTAATATACAATATCAACAATTTTGGTTCGTGTGATATGATCTTTACTTCTGAATGTACATTGTTTATATGTACAAACCCCGTTAACATATGAGTTGGGAAATTGTGTTAAATGTAATGATGTAATGGTTAATGACCAAAATAAAAACAACACCTTAAAGGAAATGAAAAAACAATGCAGACCAGGTCTTCTTGGTGTGGACACAAGGTTTATGAATATTGTTGATTCCACCTGTATTGTTGCTTCACCCCATCTACCAGATGAGCTTAGTAGCATTAGCCACAAGATGAGACCAAAAATAATCAGAGCGCGCTGTTCAGTATTGTGGCCACTGATTGGTTCAGCCTTAAGTAGCATTACTATATTGTATTAAATGAGTGTAAAGGTGACTAAAAGGTGGTTTTTAATTTTTAAAAGACTCTCATAATGCTAACGTAAATTTAGAAGGTTGTAACCAAGTTTTCTTTTTAGGATCTAGCTTTTAAAATATTTATTTTGTAGGTATGGTGTTCTTGGGATGCAACTCAGTATTCTTCTTCCTCCAAACACGACGAGTTGAGTTTATACCAAAAAGTTCTATTTTGGTTTCATCTGACCACATGACATTCTCCCAATCCTGTGCTCTATCATCCATGTATCCATTTTGGTATAAACTCAACTTGTCTTGTTTGGAGGAAGAAGAATACTGAGTTGCATTCCAAGAACACCATAACTACTGTGAAGCATGGGGGTGGAAACATCATGCTTTGGGGCTGTTTTTCTGCTAAGGAGACAGGACGATTGATCTGTGTTAAGGAAAGAATGAATGGGGCAATGTATCGTGAGATTTTGAGCCAAACCTTCTTCCATCAATGAGAGCTTTGAATGGTTGACCAAATACTTATTTTCCACCATAATTTACAAATAAATTCTTTAAATTCCTACAATGTGAATTCCTGGATTTTTTTTCACATTCTGTCGCTCACAGGTGAAGTGTACCTATGATGAAAATTACAGACCTCTGTCATCATTTTAAGTGGGAGAACTTGCACAATTGGTGGCTGACTAAATACTTTTTTGCCCCACTGTAGAAGTGGACCTGTTTGATCAAAAAACATACAAGTGATGTTCATTAATAAAACTGTGTAGTTTTGTTACAAATATTTTTCTAGAATTGAACATTGTGGGAGAAAAGAAATAGGCCTAGGTATACCATCCATCCATCCATCCATTTTCTACCGCTTATTCCCCTTAGGGTCGCGGGGGATGCTGGAGCCTATCTCAGCTGCATTCAGGCGGAAGACAGGATATACCCTGGACAAGTCGCCACCTTATCGCAGGGCCAACACAGATAGACAGACAACATTCACACTAACATTCACACACTAGGGCCAATTTAGTGTTGCCAATCAACCTATCCCCAGGTGCAAACGTATACCGTAGTTGGTAAACTGATGCTAATCTCCACTTTTGAAGATGGGGAAAAACTTTTTTCTGTGTTGCAGAACTCAAACTAGAACAATGATGTCTTTTGTTCAAACATCTGGGAGGACTTAAACCTCGTGGAATTTAGTAAGAATTCTCTCAAATCCAGCAGCATCACCGTAGCATTTGTATTGTTAGCGTTCATTTCATGCAGTCACATTAGTTCATATAAGAAAGGAGAAAACAATGACACAGACTGCTGCTTGACATTAGCATAAGCGCTAAAGAGTAACAGACAAAACATTTATTTGTTATTAGAGTAGTGAAGCCAAATTTTAATATTAGTGAGCTGGCAGCTAATGCTAACCCTACATAGTTTTAAACAACAACAACAACAACAACAGTGAACGTACAGTGGTAATGTTTTTCTAATTTTTTTATTGACCCTCAGCATATTGTATAAATACAATAAATGGATTATTTATAAAACATACTATATGCAGCTGAGATAGGCTCCTGCAGCCCCCGCTACCCCAAAAGGGACAAGCGGTAGAAAATGGATGAATACTAATGAATATTGAAATAATTTTCTTTCCCAGCTATAACATGAATCTAAAATGTTTTGTTCAGGTAGCTTATATTAAGCTACATTGTATTGTAGCTTCACGGTGGCAGAGGGGTTAGTGTGTCTGCCTCACAATACGAAAGTCCTGAAGTCCTGGGTTCAATCCCAGGCTTCGGGATCTTTCTGTGTGGAGTTTGCATGTTCTCCCCGTGAATGCGTGGGTTCCCTCCGGGTACTCCGGCTTACTCCCACTTCCAAAGACATGCACCTGGGGATAGGTTGATTGGCAACACTAAATTGTCCCTAGTGTGTGAATGTGAGTGCGAATGTTGTCTGTCTATCTGTGTTGGCCCTGCGATGAGGTGGCGACTTGTCCAAGGTGTACGCCGCCTTCCGCCCGATTGTAGCTGAGATAGGCGCCAGCGCCCCCCGCCACCCAAAAAGGGAATAAGCGGTAGGAAATGGATAGATGGATGGATGTATTGTGTTTAGCATCTTTCATGTACAAAATGTTTACCTCCCTTAATTTTTTTTTAGTACGGTAAGAGTTTGGGCCTCACTGGTGTACGACTTCCCTCTGATAAACGCCTGTTGTTCTTTTATGTTAGCTTTAAAGCTCACATCTTTCCTTAATGAGGTTTCAATTCTCCAACAGCTTTTTTCACTTTAAGGCCCATGGACGAGGAATAAAACAACCGCGGTGACACTTAACCACTCTGGATGAGCAAAGTGAGGTGCTAAAAGTCTGGCGTGTCTGGTGGTGTTGCACAGCGCATCAAGGACATTTGCGGTGCATGAAAGAAAATATTCTTTATTCGGCACTAAGCCGTGCATGTGTGCTGAGCGAGCACATACATTACGGGTCAGGGCAGCTCACCTCTAAGATGTTAATATTTATTCATGCTGTACAGTAGACTTGTGGAAATTTACATTTAGACTAGCTAGCGCCAGCTTGTTTGTCTTGTTAGCGAAGGGCCACAAAACGAGCATAGTTTTAAAGCTCTTTAACTGCTCTGTGTCTCTTTTTTTGCATTCATGGCCACAAGTTTCATTTTATAACACAATAGAAGTTTATTGTTGAGAACAGAAAGAAGGCAGCTCAGTAGTCTCATATACAGCGGAGAAAATAAATATTTGATCCCCTGCGGGTTTTATAAGTTTACATAAATGATGTAATGTTCCTACATGCACATCCATTTTATTATAAGTTTATTTTATCACAGAGAGTGAACGTAAAACAATGCATAAGACCTAAAATAACGGTTTGCTAAGAACAGTTTTCCCTGATGCATTTCTTGTTGCCAAATCAGGACTCATGGAGCAGGTTAAAACCCTTCACAATTTGTCTTTGTCCATCTTTCTAGTGCCTGTGATTTTTATTTAGCCTCATTTGGTCAAAGTCCCAAGGAGGAGTTGGTCAAAATATGAACACTAGTTTAGGCCAAAAATGGTTGGTTTAAACTACGGTCGTCAGAATACCAGGATTTGAGTAGTAGATACCATATACCTTTGAATCTATACGATTCTCGATACTTACGCCACACCTCTTGGAAATAGAAAAAAAAAACTAAACCCATTAAATTCAATACTTTATTGAAGTGTTTCAAAGTGCCAAGTATTTAAAATCACTGTGTTTCAACATGTTTTAGCATAGAATTAAAATTGCTGTATTAGCTGCCAAGAAGTAACTATACCTTCAAAATAGAACTATAACTATAACCTCCCAGTACATGAAAAAACAAAACAATACCGTGCTTGTAAATATGATTATAAAAAACAACACTAGTCAACTATTTGACATTCTAAAAAGAACTCCAGTAGCGTGGAGTCTTCAAGTATGTAAACAAAAAAATGTATTTGTTACAAATATTCTTTAAAAATGGTTGTAGTGATGTCATCATGGCATTTGTAATGAAATAGGCTGATAAAAAGGATAAAACGTTTATTTAAAAATAAACAAAAACACAAAAAATTTTCATCAGTATCAACATTTCAGCCTTTTTTCATTACGTTATGTCTTTTTGCTTTATTCTTACGTTTTGCTGTTTTTTCTTCTTTATTCAACAAACCCCATTTATGAGTTGGGAAATTGTGTTAGATGTAAATACAAACGGAATACAATGATTTGCAACTCCTTTTCAACCCATATTCAATTGAATGCACTACAAAGACAACATATTTGATGTTCAGACTCATAAACTTTTTTATTTTTTTTGCAAATAATAATTATCTTAGAATTTCATGCCTGCAACACGTGTCAAAGTAGTTGGGAAAGGGCATGTTCACCACTGTGTTACATTACCTTTTCTTTTAACGACGCTCAATAAACGTTTTGGAACTGAGGAGACACATTTTTGAAGCTTTTCAGGTGGACTTCTTTCCCATTCTTTGCTTGATGTACAGCTTACAGTAAGTTGTTCAACAGTCTGGGGTCTCTGTTGTCGTATTTTAGGCTTCAACATTTTCAGTGGGAGACAGGTCTGGACTACAAGCAGGCCAGTGTAGTACCCGGAATCTTTTACTATGCAGCCACGCTGTTGTAACACGCGGTGTGGCATTGTCTTGCTGAAATAAGCAGGGGCGTCCATAATAACGTCGCTTGAATGGCAATATATGTTGTTCCAAAACCTGTATGTACCTTTCAGCATTAATGGTGCCTTCACAGATGTGTAAGTTACCCATGCCTTGGGCACAAATGCACCCCCATACTATCACAGATGCTGCCTTTAGAACTTTGCGCATATAACAATCAGGATGGTTATTTTCCTCTTTGTTCCCGAGGACACAAATGTCCATAGTTTCCAAAAACTATTTGAAATGTGGACTCGTCAGACCACAGAACACTTTTCCACTTTGCATCAGTCCATCTTAGATGATCTCGGGCCCAGAGAAGCCGGCGGCGTTTCTGAATGTTGTTGATAAATGGCTTTTGCTTTGCATAGTAGAGCTTTAACTTGCACTTACAGATGTAGCGACAATTTTTATTTAGTAACAGTGGTTTTCTGAAGTCTTCCTGAGCCGATGTGGTGATTTCCTTTAGAGATTGATGTCGGTTTTTGATACAGTGCCGTCTGAGAGATCGAAGGTCAAGGTCATTTAATGTTGGTTTCCGGCCACGCCGCTTACATGGAGTGATTTCTCCAGATTCTCTGAACCTTTTGATGATATTATGGACCGTAGATGTTGAAATCCCTAAATTTCTTGCAATTGCACTGTGAGAAACGTTGTTCTTAAACTGTTTGACTATTTGCTCACGTAGTTATGGACAAAGGCGTGCACATTTCATGGAAGCTGCTTTTATACCCAATCATGGCACCCAAATGTTCCCAATTAGCCTGCACATCTGTGAGATGTTCCAAATAAGTGTTTGATGAGCATTCCTCAACTTTATCAGTATTTATTGCCACCTTTCCCAACTTCTTTGACACGTGTTGCTGGCATCAAATTCCAAAGTTAATGACTATTTGCAAAAAAACAAATGTTTATCAGTTTGAACATCAAATATCTTGTCTTTGTAGCATATTCAACTGAATATGGGTTGAAAATGATTTGCAAATCATTGTATTCCGTTTATATTTACAGCTAACACAATTTCCCAACTCATATGGAAACAGGGTTTGTACTCCAATAATGTGCCACAAAAAATAGCTGCATTCAGCAAATGGCCATGCTTTGCCTTCCTGGTGAAAAAAGTAAAGCAGTGGTGTTGAAAGTGTTGCCAAACAACAGTGGAGTGTCTCTAAGCTATGTTTTCTTAGCACTTACAGAGGTGATAAAGGTTGCCATGCACACATCTGGAAGTATTCTGCACACTGTGGAAATGCACACTCCCTGGGCTTGTGGTGGCGGATCTCCGCTCTCACTTGTACAGCAAATAGTTTTGTGATTGACAAATAAATATTTAATTTGAATATGTATCTCTTCTCGCGTAAAAATCACAGAAAAATTGCTATAGTGCATCGCAGATCATTTCTGCTACGTCTTATTCATTGGCAAACCAGGCGCATATGAGGTGTGTTGTGAAGCCGAGTTACGCTACACATACTGTTATGCAACACTGACACACTTCTATTATCATTTGTTTATAGGCGCCAAATCCGCATTTGTGTTATGAATAAGTAGATGTATGGAAACACATGAAAACATTTTTTTAAGACATTAGATCTTCTTCGCTGCTGACTCAATGCTCATGTGCTGAGAATTGACGCGGCTCGCCGAGGATAAGGTGTTGTCCAATATTCTGTACTGACGATAATTTAAAAAAGCAGGTATTGGTGTATTTTTGATTGTCGGTATCGATTTGGCCTCAAAGTATCAATACTTTTGGTAACCGTAGTTCGAATCAAAACGGCCAACTTCCTGTTTGTTTGCGGAAATAAGTTATTGACACATTTTTGCGCTCTTTTTTATGACAGACGTCGACACCAAATTCGGTGAAAGTCCATTAAACTAAAGGCAGGGAATACTTTACAAAAATTGTATGGGGCAGAGGAGCCAGGGAGGGAGTTTTGGTGGTTTGTGTTCAAGAGTGCTAAAAAATATTAAAAATATTACCAGGTCTGATGTGCTTAAAAACAGAATAATAACAAAAAGAGCAGTTCTAATGAAGCCTTGGTGCCAACAATACTTAATGCTCACACAAAGACTGAGCAACAACATCCCTACTCTTCCTATCTTCCTATCTAAAAGTGAGTCATACAAAAGCGTAAAATGAAGCGTGCATGCAGGAGAAAGAGTGCAGTGAGACATAGGAAAGATGGAGGATCGTTTTACATTCTCTTATCTCCTCATCAGCAGCAGCAACAGAGAAGACAAATGAAACATCAACAATAAAGATTAACGATGGCGAGGCGCTTCATTTCCTGTTCCTGCGTTGCAAGCCAAAGACCATAGGAGCAAAAATATCATCAGTTCAAATTTAGTTCTTGTCACTTCGCTGCTCCTCCACCAGATTGCTCGCCAGGCCACGACCCCTCTGGAACTTTGCTTGTGATTGACAGATGGCCAGTTTGTTCACACACTTTATCATCTTTTTTTTTTTTTCTCTCAACCCCCTCACCAACCTAATGTGTACCTGTATCTCAGCTTTTTAGTAAGGGGTGCCGGAAGTTGGCAGACCCGTCAACGATCCTGTTCTGTCTCCCTATAATGTTTGACTGATTTTGAATGGGATTGTGCTGAAAATTTTAATTTCCCCTCGGGGATTAATAAAGTATTTCTGATTCTGATTCCGATTCTGATCAATGCCAGCACTTGAATTACCAGGCCATGCCCTCTGGCCTCTCTGATCGATGACACAACAGGAAAAACCATATTTGGCAAATGTGGCTTTGAAGGCGATGTCGTCCTTTCAGCAGTTCAGTCATTATGTAAATGATTAAATCAATCACACTGACGGGATTTAAATTACGTTTGGTGGGATTAGTAAAATAACAATACATGTCCATTTTTGCACACACACACACACACACACACACACACACACACACACACACACACACACACACACACACAAACACACACACGCACACACGTTTACATACACGTATACACGCCTAGTTGTAGGAGCAACTGAGCAGTGAGCAACAATCAATCGCCAATCGATGACAGCATCTACTGACTGGTCCGCCTGATCCAATTTAAAATTTTTGAATAAAGCTTCGAACCCAACAAGCACCTTTGGAGGCGCAGCATGACAAGATGTTTGACACCAGCCAAACGATCGCAGTGAATACAAACAGGGATCGAACAACGATCTGCATACTGAAGCAAATAGTAAAAAAAAAAAAACTTACTGCAGTAGACGACAAAATAACATCATCAATAATTCAGTCACTTGACAACTCTACACAAGCCTTTTGGGGCGGCATAGCTCGGTTGGTAGAGTGGCCGTGCCAGCAACTTGAGGGTTCCATGTTCGATTGTCGCTTCCGCCATCCTAGTCACTGCCAATGTGTCGTTGGGCAAGACACTTTACCCACCTGCTCCCAGTGCCACCCAGACTGATTTATATGTAACTTAGATATTGGGTTTCACTATGTAAAGTGCTTTGAGTCACTAGAGAAAAGCGCTATATAAATATAATTTACTTCACTTCACACTTACACACACACGCACGCGCACACAGACGCTACAATACACAACTACGAAAGTAAGGACATGAAAGTACACGAAAGTGCAAGTAAAAAAAGTACATGAAAGTAGATGACAGTACTTGAAAGTAGATGAAAGTAGATGACAGTACTTGAAAGTAGATGAAAGTAGATGACAGTACTTGAAAGTAGATGAAAGTACATGGAAGTAAATTAAAGCACACTAAACAAAAATATGAAAGCAACACTTGTTTTTGCTTCCGTTTCTCATGAGTTGATCTCAAAGATCTAAAACTTTTACTACATTATCAAAGGATCACCTATTCCTCACAAATATTGCTCACGAATCTGTGTTAGTGAGCACTTCTTCTTTGCCAAGATAATCTACTCCACTTGACAGGTGTGATATATCAAGATGCTTGATTATTGCACAGGTGTGCCTTAGGCTTGCCCACAATAAAAGCCCTCTCTAAAATGTGGAGTTTTATCACACAGCACAATGCCGCAATTGTCGCAAGTTTTGAAAGAGCGTGCAGTTGGCATGCTAACTGCAGGAATGTCCACCAGAACTGTTGCCCATTAATTGTCAATCAATCAATGTTTACTTATATAGCCCTAAATCACTAGTGTCTCAAAGGGCTGCACAAACCACTACCACATCCTCGGTAGGCCCACATACGGTCAAGGAAAACTCACACCCAGTGGGACTTCGGTGACAATGATGACTATGAGAACCTTGGAGAGGACGAAAGCAATGGATGTTGAGCGGGTCTAATATGATACTGTGAAAGTTAAATCCATATTGGATCCAGATGCAACACAGTCGCGAGAGACCACTCCAAAGCGGATCCAACGCAGCAGCGAGAGTCCCTTTCACAGCCGAGCCAGCAGGAAAACATCCCAAGCGGAGGCGGATCAGCAGCGCAGAGATGTCCCCAGCCGATACACAGGCAAGCAGTACATGGCCACCGGATCGGACCGGACCCCCTCCACAAAGGAGAGTGGGACATAGGAGAAAAAGAAAAGAAACGGCAGATCAACTGGTCTAAAAAGGGAGTCTATTTAAAGGCTACAGTATACAAATGAGTTTTAAGGTGAGACTTAAATGCTTCTACTGAGGTGGCATCTCGAACTGTTACCGGGAGGGCATTCCAGAGTACTGGAGCCCGAACGGAAAACGCTCTATAGCCCGCAGACTTTTTTTGGCCTTTGGGAATCACTAATAAGCCGGAGTCCTTTGAACGCAGATTTCTTGCCGGGACATATGGTACAATACAATCGGCAAGATAGGATGGAGCTAGACCGTGTAGTATTTTATACGTAAGTAGTAAAACCTTAAAGTCACATATTAAGTGCACAGGAAGCCAGTGCAGGTGAGCCAGTACAGGCGTAATGTGATCATACTTTCTTGTTCTTGTCAAAAGTCTAGCAGCCGCATTTTGTACCAACTGTAATCTTTTAATGCTAGACATGGGGAGACCCGAAAATAATACGTTACAGTAGTCGAGGCAAGACGTAACAAACGCATGGATAATGATCTCAGCGTCTTTAGTGGACAAAATGGAGCGAATTTTAGCGATATTACGGAGATGAAAGAAGGCCGTTTTAGTAACGCTTTTAATGTGTGCCTCAAAGGAGAGAGTTGGGTCGAAGATAATACCCAGATTCTTTACCGTGTCGCCTTGTTTAATTGTTTGGTTGTCAAATGTTAGAGTTGTATTATTAAATAGAGGTCGGTGTCTAGCAGGACCGATAATCAGCATTTCCGTTTTTTCGCCGTTGAGTTGCAAAAAGTTAGCGGACATCCATTGTTTAATTTCATTAAGACACGCCTCCAGCTGACTACAATCCGGCGTGTTGGTCAGCTTTAGGGGCATGTAGAGTTGGGTGTCATCAGCATAACAGTGAAAGCTAACACCGTATTTGCGTATGATGTCACCTAGCGGCAGCATGTAGATGCTGAAGAGTGCAGGGCCAAGGACCGAACCCTGGGGAACTCCACACGTTACCTTAACGTAGTCCGAGGTAAGATTGTTATGGAAGACGCACTACATCCTGTCAGTAAGATAAGAGTTAAACCAAGACAGGGCTAAGTCTGACATACCAATTCGTGTTTTGATACGTGCTAATAAAATATTATGATCGATGGTATGGAAAGCAGCGCTAAGATAGAGGAGCAGCAACATAGATGACGCATCAGAATCCATCTTTAGCAATAGATCATTAGTCCTTTTTGCGAGGGCTGTCTCCGTGGAGTGATTTGCCCTGAAACCGGATTGAAAGGTTTCACATAGATTGTTAGACGCTAAGTGTTCATTTAACTGCTCCGCAACAATTTTTTCGAGGCTTTTTGAAATAAAGGGAAGGTGAGACACCGGTCGGTAGTTCACCATGAGGTCAGGATCGAGGTTAGGTCTTTTAAGGAGAAGATGAATAACCGCTTTTTTGAATGCTAGGGGAACAGTGCCCGAGGAAAGTGATAAGTTTATAATATTTAGGACTGATGGACCTAATAATACAAAGAGCTCCTTGATAAGATTCCCAGGAAGAGGGTCAAGTAAACATGTTGTTTGTTTCATTCCATTTAGACGTTGTAACAATTCCTCTAATGTTATTTCCTCAAAACGAGAGAAACTATTTTGGAGGGCAGTATCCGCCGTATATACCATCGTGTCAGTGTTAATAGAACCCAGTTGTAGCTGGGACGCATTGTCTTTAATCTCCTTTCTAATGACTTCAATTTTCTTACTAAAGAATTGCATAAAGTCATCAGCTGAGTGGGTGGAGCTACTGGAAGGGGTCCCTTGTTGGGTTAGCGATGCTACCGTACTAAACAAAAATTTAGGATCGTTTTTATTACGGTGGATGAGATTTGAGTAATATTTAGCTTTAGCTAAGGTAAGCATGTGTTTATAAGTTATTAAACCATCACTATATGCTTGATGGTGCACCTCAAGTTTAGTCGTGCGCCATTTGCGTTCCAGCTTTCTACATAATAATTTCTGAGCTCTAGTTTCTTCTGTAAACCACGGGGTACGCTTTTTTGGAGCCTTTTTTAACTTTAGCGGTGCTATACTATCAATGGTTTCGCGCAGGGCGTCGTTAAAGTTGTTAGTGAGGTTATCAATAGAACCCAGATATTTTGGGAATGGTGCCATTACCGAGGGCAGTAAAATGATAAATGATAAATGGGTTGTACTTGTATAGCGCTTTTCTACCTTCAAGGTACTCAAAGCGCTTTGACACTACTTCCACATTTACCCATTCACACACACATTCACACACTGATGGAGGGAGCTGCCATGCAAGGCGCCAACCAGCACCCATCAGGAGCAAGGGCGAAGTGTCTTGCTCAGGACACAACGGACGTGACGAAGTTGGTACTAGGTGGGATTTGAACCAGGGACCCTCGGGTTGCGCACGGCCACTCTCCCACTGCGCCACGCCGTCCCTTGTTGACCAGTAGGTCAACAAGAGTTGTCGTTGTGGCCGTATTAATGTTGCGGCCGCTATAGCAGTTATTATTATTATTAGTTATATTATTGAATGTTAATTTCTCAACCATAAGCCGTCTCCATAAGTGTTTGAGAGCATTTGGCAGTACATCTAACCGGCTTTACGACCACAGACCACATGTAACCACAACAGCCCAGGACCTCCACATGCAGCAGGTGCACCTCCATGATCGTCTGAGACCAGCTCCCTGGACAGCTGCTGCCACAATTGGTGTGCATACCCAAAGAATTTCTGCATAAACTGTGAGAAACCATCTCAGGGGAGCTAATCTGCATGCTCATTATCCTCATCAGGGTTTCGCCCTGACTGCAATTCGTTATCGAAACCGACTTTGATTCGTCAACTTCTAAACACACCTCGTCCTCCACATCTTTCTCCACTTCATCTTCACTGTCTTCCTCAGGCATCATCTTCTCTTACTTCATGTCACTGTCATCAGTGGTGTGGATTTAGAAGATGAAGTGGATGAGAAATAAGGGATATGTCATTCTCCTCCTCCCGCAACAAAGAGATGACATAAAGCTCAAAAGCAAACACACACACACACACACACACATTTGCAGTGTGGGCGGGGTCCTGAGCCGATGCGCTAGCTGCTAGCCTAAAGCCGCTTAGCGTTACTGTCAGTGGCGGCGGCGTCGAAGCAGCTGATAGAGAGCTGAGGTTTCGCCTCAGCAGATTAGGGACGATACAACGGCTCAGAAAGCTTTCTGCCATGTTGGACATTTTTGATGTGTTGACATAAATGAACACACTTGTTCAGCACAGAGACACTTTTCAACTGAGGTAAACAGGAAATGTCCAGTAAAAGGAGTGTTCAGAAAAACACCATCAATAAATGCAAGGACATTGTTGTGTTTTATTTAGATGGAATTATTGTGTGTTGGCCCAAAGTTAGTAGACTGAATAAAGTCGACATCTGGCTAAAGTGTAATAAATTATCTCCTAATAAACTCATTAAATAATCTTTTCTTCTAAGAGAAGTCATAAAAATAATGACTGTGTCTGAATAAGACCAACAAAAGGATTTTAGAAAGAGTGCAACATAAAAAATTATTTGGCATTTATATTGATGAATTCCATCTATTTTCTACCGCTTGTTCTTAATTTTTAAGAAAAAACATTGATGATCTGACAGCAAAACTATCAAAATATCTTGGCTTGTGTTGTAAAGTCAGACACTCTCTGCTTCCAGACGCACTCCTAATCCTGTATAGATCCATGTTTGAACCACATCTAAACTATGGTATAACACTTATCCAAGTCACCTTGATAAATTACCAATCCTTCATCCATCCATCCATCCATATTCTACCGCTTCATCGCCCCCCCGCTGAGATTGTAGCTGAGATAGGCGCTGGCGCCTATCTCAGACAACATTCACACTCACATTCAAACACTAGGGCCAATTTAGTGTTGCCAATCAACCTATCCCCAGGTGCATGTCTTTGGAAGTGGGAGGAAGCCGGAGTACCCGGAGGGAACCCACGCATTCACGGGGAGAACATGCAAACTCCACACAGAAAGATCCCGAGCCTGGATTTGAACCCAGGACTGCAGGAACTTCGTATTGTGAGGCAGACGCACTAACCCCTCTGCCACCGTGAAGCCACAAATCCTTCAAAAGAAAATAATATGAACCATAACATGGTCGGACTTTAATGCTCCCTCAAATCCACTTTTTTAAAAGATGAAGCTTCTGAGAGTCACGGAGAGTAACTTTTAACACAACACATGTGATGTATAATGTGGTCATAGACTGAATGACTCATAGGCTCATTCCTATCACCTCTTCCACACATACACACTGTGGGGTGGCTCGGTCGGTAGAGTGGTCGTGCCAGCAACTTAAGGGTTCCAGGTTCAGTCCCCGCTTCCGCCATCCTAGTCACTGCCATTGTGTCCTTGGGCAAGATACTTTACCCACCTGCTTCAGGTGCCACCCACACTGGTTTAAATGTTATGTAGATTTTGGCTTTCAATGTGCAAAGCGCTTTTGAGTCACTTGAGAAAATCATTATATAAATATTATTCACTTCACTGGAAGAAAACATTGGCTAAGGCGCCGTAAACTCAAAGGCACAAGCTTTAGCATAACGTATAAAGGCCCAAATATCTGGAATGAACTTGACAGTCCAAAAATCTAATTCATTGATAACATTTTAAAAACTTTTAAAATATGAATAATTGCTACATTATACCACACTATGAACCCCATAGGATGAAAAACAATACCAATAATACAAAGAAAGAGATGTATTTGTGTTTATTGTAACATTAATTAATGAACATCTGTTGCTGTAGTATGCATACTGATATAGCTATACATATAATAGGAGGAGAGAGGTAAGTTGAGTGCCTGCTAAGGACCAGGTGAGGCTTGTCAGGACGCACTGCTGTCAGACACAGAGCTCGGCGTACCGCCTCGCACATTTGGAAGGGCAAATCCAGCCGTCGGCACAATGGAACTCACCAGAAATTGGACACAAAATCGAACATCAAAGTGGAGATTCGACTAATAGCTATGGGCAAAATCAAATAAATAAGATTCAACTATGAAAATCCTTAGTCCAAGACAGCCCTAATTATTAATCAGCCATGGTAATTGGTTGATGGATGTTTTGAGTGTGCGTTGCTGACTCATGCAAAAATGACGAGGATGCTGACGCTGCTCCGTGTTACTTATTGAGCCAAACGCCTTGTTAGCGTCACCGCTCAAGGATCAATGGGTGGCGATCTCATAATTAGCACTCAACTGCTCCCGCTCCCTGCAGATGAAACACTCGTATGGACTAATTAGCTCTCACTGAAAATTTATGGAATTTGCTCCAAATGACATGTATGACAAGATTTGAATTTAAACAATGTGCCAATCGACAAAAGGCATTTGAACACACTTGTGTACTTTTCCAAGTATTGCCTTCATCAATGCTACGTCCTCCCCATCACATCAGGTACAAGAAAAATACTATGAATTCATACGTTTGACTGGAAGTGTGGAGACATTCAGTCTTGCAGAAACCTTGTTAATTATTATTTATTGATGCTTGAGAATTCAGCAAGAAATATGATGTTTTAATTTTAGGAGAAAAAGTTAGAATTTTATGAAAAAATAACGCAAGTTTAATAGAACAAAGTCAAAATACGCCTTAATGTATAAGAAATATATTTTTAAAATTCTTGAATTCGTGAGAAATATGTAACGATTTAACAAGAAAAAAGGCTAAATTTTACAGCAAAAAGTTATCCTACTATGAGAAGGGAAATTAATATTTTTATGGAAAACTACAATTAGTGAGCATAGTTAATATACAGTACATCTAAAATATTCCAGAAAAATTTACTACACTAGGAATATGAATCTTAATACACTAAGAATATGAATCTTAAAAGAAATCACGATTTAATTCAATTCCAATTCAAGTCATAAGCAATTCTTGATTCAAATAATTTACTACAAAGTATTATGTGGTATATTAATGATAATAAACGCTTACAGGCTACAAAAGCTCCTCTTGGCTGCTGACGTATGACGTATGCTGTACGTGCGGCGAGTAAGCGTGGAGATGGCATAAAATGACTTTTCAAAATCAATTGTTGGCCATTTTAAATGGATTCAGAATCGTAATAAATAAAAATTACAATTCGGATGTGAATCGTTTTTTTTTCCTGCGCTAATATTTACAATATGAAAGACTGAATATCACGAGAATAAAATGGTAATAATACGGTAATAGTCATCATTTTACTCGAATAAAGTTGCGATTGTAGAAGATGAAAATGTCTATGAGAAGATGTTACTTATTGGAGTATAACCTGCAAGCATGTTTTTGTGTTTGAGTTGAAAAATCATTCAAGTTGTTTACACAAAAGCTGAGAAGTTTATTGTTTTGCATTTTGATTTAATACTGAGTTAAAGTGAATTTTGTCTGTTAGCCTCCAATTTTGCATTCAATGAACTGATGTATTTTACCTTTGTGTGTTGACATTGTAGTTGTTCATTTAGCTTTCTTGAATAACACACCTAACAACAAATCTCACAATACACTTTGGTCCTGACTTGGGAAAGTGGGCCCGTCATTGTATTTTATCAATCCGCGAAAAATATTATTTGTATTTTCATTTAATGCAAAAAAAATAAAAATGTCAGTAGATTTAACAGTTAAAAAATTAACAGTGGTACAGTTTTCCATTTACAGTAATTAGGTAAAAAAAAAACTTTAGCAGTAAAATTATGGTGGTTGTTGAAAATACAGATTTTTTTGTCATTGCCTTTGATTGATAGTTTCAGTATTTGCAAATTGATTATGATTGTGCTGCTCAAGCGTTCAAGCAGCTGCTATCTTTTTAATTTCGCATTCGCTTTTTAACTTGCAGCATTCAGGACGGTGTTATTTTTCTGTAGCATTGCCATATCAACTCGCCGGTCGGCCATGTTTCCTCCCAGCTTGCCTCAGCTCATTGTCTTGGTGCTTGGATCTCATCCCTGCTGAGGGAGGTGCTCCACTTCACTGAGATAATAGCCCAGCGCTGGAGTGCTTTACACGTGCACGCACATGCACGCACTTATCTCGCCTCTCAGCAGCTTGCGGCTCCTCCTTATTTAACCCCCCCTCCAACTACAACCTCCCAGATGGTCACAGCTGATCTGCAGTCTTTCTGTCTTTACACATTTCAAACAGTTTTATATGGAGGGTCAAATGAGACAAAATGTTATTAATACATCTTTAAATAATTACTGAAATGTGTCATTTCTTGTAATAGGAATTAAATACAAGTGTTATTAAATGTGTCATTAATTTTTTTCATGAGAAAGTATATTTTAGTATTCAACCACTTAATCATGGCAATATTTAATTAACTATTAAATAAATGATTGATTGTATTATTTCATGATTTCGTTATTTATTTCATAATTTCCTAAATTATTTTGTGATGTATTTTTGTGATGACTCTTTTTCGGCATGGTAATGCTGGTGTTGTTTTCCCGTGGATGCGTCGAAGCAGAACACAGCAAAGGTAAGATATAATATATTTATTTATTAAATAATAAAAAGGATAGGAACAAAAAAACTGGTGTAAAGAAAAGGCAAACAAAAGACGCTAGTATGAGAACTAGGTAATACAGAATGATAAACTAAGCTGGCACGAAGGCACACAAAAACAGAAAAACAATTCCTCAGCATGTGAGCTGGAGATAAACAAATGGCTTAGCGTAAAAGCTAGCGAGAATATACATACGAAGATGAAGGTCGAGAGTCGTCATTGTTGCGCGTGGGCAAATTAGGATCTGAGAACTGGTGAACACAAAAGGCGAGCTTAAATAAGGAAGTAATCAACAGTGACAGGTGAGCATGGACCAGGAGAAGCAGCTGAAACTAAAAGGTAACCATGGTGTTGGACTAAACGGGAAATAACAGGGTCAAACGGAGAATGAAAACAAAGATGGAAAAATAAACAATAATATGCGAAGATCCGAGTAACGGATCTTAACAGTATCCCCCCCCAAAAAAGACAGATACCAGATGTCCAAAAACAAACTTGACAAAGAAAAAAGTTGAACCCCCTCCCCACAACAAGAAAAAGTCCACAGACGAAGGGAGGGCGGAGGGAGGCAATGGCGGAGGGTCGCCAGATCGCGTGTCCCCGAATCCAAAGAGGACAAGCAATGTGGCGGCGGCGGATGGAACGCCGCTGCCGAAAGAGTTTTGGTGGCCGACCTCGAAAAGGCCACATTAGTGGCCGCCTTGCAGGCTGAGGCGCCCGACGAGGCGGAGGACCCGGGCACGGCCACATTCGCGGCCGACATGGAAGAGGCAGTGTCCTGCGAGGAGGACGACCTCGCAGAGGCCACACCCGTGGCCGACGTGGTGGATGACGCTTCAGCACCAAAGTCCTAGCAGGCTTGGAAACAGCAGATGAGGGTGCGGGGACTGCAGCCAAAGCAGGCCCGAGTGCAGCAGGCAAGGATGATGCGGTTGCTGCAGCCGCAGCAGACGGCGTCCTCGTCACCGTGGAGACAGGTGCGGGTGCTGCCGCCGAAGAAAGCATCATCAGCGGCGTGGAAACTGCAGGAGTCATGGGCAGCGTGGAAACCGCAGTCGTCGTGGGCGGCGTGGAAGCCGCATTTGTCGTGGATGGCGTGGAAGCCGCATTCGTCGTGGATCGCGTGGAAGCCGCAGTTGTCATGGATGGCGTGGAAGCCGAAGTCATCATGGGCGGCGTGGAAGCCGCGGTAGTCATTGTTGACGTGAAAGCAGGCGTAGTCGTCGTTGGCGGTGCTGGCGTGGGCTCCAGCCCCGTCGTCGGCGCTGGTGTAGGCTCCAGCCCCGTCGTCGACGCAGGTGTGGGCTCCAGCCCCGTCGTCGACGCAGGTGTGGGCTCCAGCCCCGTCGTCTGCGCTGGTGTGGGCTCCAGCCCCGTCGTCTGCGCTGGTGTGGGCTCCAGCCCCGTCGTCTGCGCTGGTGTGGGCTCCAGCCCTGTCGTCGAAACTGGTGTGAGCCCCAGCCCCAGAGATGGTACTGGAGTGCACTCCAGCTCTTGGGCTGGAGCTGGAGTGGACTCCAGTTTTGGAGTTGGTGCTGGAGTGGGCTCCAGCTCTGGAGTTGGTGCAAGTGCTGGTGCGAGAACCGGGCAAGGACTTGGCGCTGGCTTGAGAACCAAAGACATGAAAAGGTTGCTGGTGTGTGAACCAGGCGAGAGTCGACTTCTGGTGTGAAAACCAGGTTAGGGTCTTGTGCTGGTGTGAGAACCAGGTTGGGAGAAGTGCCGACCACCGGTGGTGGAGGATGTGCTGGAGGTAATGACCTCGCGAGTCTGAACACCGGTGGAAGAGGTCTAATTGGCCGTTGAGACTTGGCCGCGGGAAACACAGGTGGAGGAGGTCTACAAGGCCTTTGAGACTTGTCCGCGGGAAACACAGGTGGAGGAGGTCTACAAGGCCGTTGAGACTTGACCGAGAGGAGGTCTACAAGGAACTAGTGGTTTTACGGGTTTAAGAACAGGTAATGGTGGCCTACATGGAGGTTTATAGTTAACAGATAGCGTTTGTGCTACCTCCGCAGCGCAACTATAGGCAATAGACCCCCCTCCAGATGAGGATCCCAGACCCGTTCCCTGTGGTCAGGGACTGACCTTAAGGGAGGGTGGTGGTAGGTCTGGAGGCGGGCAGACTCCTCCCCTTTAAATTGTACAAAATTATCAATAGAAGGAGGCGAAAAAACACAAGGCTTGGGCGGGGAATGAGGCTTATAAGGTGGGGTAGAAAAAACAGATGAATGAGGCTGACTAGAATAAAAAGAAAAAAATTTCTGATAATTCAGTATTTTATTCTCAATGTTATTGCTAGAAAGTTGTTGAGAATGAGAGTTAACAATATAAAATGCTTCTGAAAAAATGTCCACAACAGGGGGCGGTGTTGCGTCACCGGTGGGCGTACCCCAAATGTCGTCACTGCTAGAGTCAGGGGGAGTGTCATGGCGGTTGGAAGATTGATTGGAAAAAAAAACAAGCAGGATTACCGGTGCTGAAGGGTGAATCCTGGTCGGGGTGAAGTTTGCGGTGTTCGTGAGGAGGGAGGCATGGAGTGATTGTCACTGTCGCGGGTCGAAGCCATTCTTCGCGGCTTCCGTCTACGCTGACGAGTGCGTGCATCTTGGGAAGGAAACTCCCCAGCCCCGGGAGCATCGATGGGGATCAGGGTACCCTCCGGCGCCCACATCATGCTTTCGTCAGGCTTACACCGGAGATTTTCAGCCCCCATCGCACGGAGCACCATCCACGTCCCATCGTCGAAGACGTCCTCGTGGTTGCCAGAAGCGGAAAAACCTTTTAAAGCTCGGATTCTACTGTGATTACTCTTTTTCGGCATGGTAATGCCGGTGTTGTTTTCCAGTGGATGCGTCGAAGCAAAACACAGCAAAGGTAAGATATAATGTATTTATTAAATAATAAAAAGGCTAGGAACAAAAACACTGGTGTAAAGAGAAGGCAAACAAAAGACGCTAGTATGAGAACTAGGAAATACAGAATGATAAACTAAGCTGGCACGAAGGCACACAAAAACCGAAAAACAATTCCTCAGCATGTGAACTCGAAATAAACAAATGGCTTAGCGTAAAAGCTAGCGAGAATATACATACGAAGATGAAGGTTGAGAGTTGTCACTGTTGCGCGTGGGCAAATTAGGATCCGAGACCGGGTGAACAGAAAAGGCGAGCTTAAATAAGGAAGTAATCAACAGTGACAGGTGTGCATGGACCGGGAGAAGCAGCTGAAACTAATAGGTAACCATGGTGATGGACTAAACGGGAAATAATAGGGTCAAACGGAGAATGAAAACAAAGATGGAAAAATAAACAATAATATGTGAAGATCCGAGTAACGGATCTTAACAATTTTATTATTTTATGAACATGTGTTTTATCTCAGGCATCCCAGCAAATTGAAAAATATCAGCCAGGGGTCAAGGAGGCTTTTTTGGGAATTTTCTACATAGAAATTCTGTAAAAATGGAATAAAACTTACCAATAGGTTCTATCTATTAGATGCTAAATGTGACGATCCGTCACTCAATTTTTGTTTGTTTCCTTGTTTTTGTATTCACTTCCTGTCAGTGCTCTTACTTTGTTGTTTTTCCCGTTTGTTAAGGTGAGCATTGTTTTTTCCTCAACTGCCGTTGATTGGCAGCCAGTCCACACCGGCTGCCAATCAACATGTATTCTATTTATACTTTGTCTCGAGCACTCCTCAGTGCTCGATGATATAACCTAAGTTGGGAACATTTAGGCAAGACTGCTTCGGGTTTTTTTGTTTTTGATGAGAATTAAAGTCATCTTACCTGCTCTCAGCTCTCCTGGTTCTCGCATCATTGGGGTGACAAAACGGCAGCCATGCGGTTCCGTAACACTAAAGCCTCCAATATGCTGTTAATTTAATCACTGATAAAGACGTGACATTACTGCTCCAAATATCATGTCGTGAAGCTGACAGAGTCTGCGCCTTGTAATTTTGTGGAGGTGCGTCCTCTAATAGTCAGATCGGGAAGGGCTGTTTTAGTCATGTATGTACAACCAGGCGAGCACCGAAATCCCACATTCTTCACTACTGAGATCGGTTGATCATCCAATATGAATTCCATTAGTTTACTGCGTTGGGGTTCTCGTAAAAACGTTTCTTTCCGCTGGAATGAATCTTTCAGGATTTGTTATATTTGTCCTACCTCGATAGCTAAAGCCCAATAACTTTATTGTGTGCGTCTATGGCAGGCTTTCACCATTTCCCCATTGTGGGATAAATAAAGTCTATCCAAAGTGCTTCATTAAATTGCTTGGATTGAGATGTCCTACATGTATCCCACCCCTCAAAACAGACATATTGCAGAGTTTGCATGTTGCTGTGTGATTTGTTGGCTGCTCGAGTTTGTTGCCAGGCCGCCGTCATGATGTTTGCTCTGATCGCGCAGTCTAGACCTGGGCGTGATTTAAGGCTATATAAGTAAACATTGATTGATTGATGACAATATGACAAATATCTGTCAAAGGTTCGGAGCATTTTTAGAAATGCTAGTTTTTTAACTGTGCTAAATGGCAGCTTGTCTTTGCCGATGTAATTAACCACACTTTCTGTGAACACACACTATTTTCGCTGTTGTGCAATGAGGTGGCGCGACCCGGAGAGGGACAAGCGGTAGACAATAGATGGATGGCTGGATGGATGTTTGCACTAACCTTGTACACCAAAAACGAAGTGAGTGTGGACGAGGGATGTAATGGTAAACAGTATAAATAAATAATCCGTGGTAAAATTCCCGGCGGTTAGTAATACCATTCTGATTTTTAGCATGTGACAGTTTAAGTAAAGGGATTTTGTGAAGTTGCCAGAGTTATTTTGACACTTTCAGACCAAGATATCCACCACTACTCCTTGGCTTGACTAGTGGAAGTGCCGTGTAACTATATTGAATGTTAGGACCCGCCCACTGACTTTGACGGTCTAATTTGACGGATAAAATGAATCAAAAAGTGTTGATACACAGGTTCATTAAATGATTAAATACATCATTACATAATTAGTCGTGAATTAATTGAATCAATAACTAATTTAATTAGTTTTTAATATGAATTAATTAAGTGATTACAAAATTGAGTGTACTTTCACATTAAATACATTTAATAATACATATGTATTCAATTGGAATGTATTTCTTTATAAAATAATTGTTTAAATCAAGAAACAATTACAGCAGCATGGTGGACCAGGGGTTTGTGCATGTGCCTGACAATACGAAGGATCCTGGTTTCAATCCTGGGCTCGGGATCTTTCTGTGTGGAGTTTGCATGTTCTCCCCGTGACTACTACGGCAAAGACATGCACCTGGGGATAGGTTGATTGTCAACACTAAATTGGCCCTAGTGTGTGAATGTGAGTGTGAATGTTGTCTGTCTATCTGTGTTGGCCCTGTGATGATGTGGTGACTTGTCCAGGGTGTACCCGACCTACCGCCCAAATACAGCTGTGATAGGCTCCATATAAATATATATCACTTCACTAAATCATTATATATACTTTTACATTAAATATCTCATTTATGTATTTATTTCCACTTATAATTAACTAATGCCACAGTTAAGTATTTATTTAAAGATTTCTTTATTTATCTAATTGTTTGCCATTTGACCCTTTAGGGTTAGGGTTAGTAGTAAACATTTGTACAGAAAGTCAATATTAATATTAGGGCTGACTATTAAACAATTAAATTATTTGAAAAAGCTTAGATTTATATTACATTGCTTTAATCAATCATCTCCCGAATGTAACTAATAAAACCTTTATAAAATCTGTACCATGTGGAGTGGCTGGAACTTTAAATACACAAACATAGTTTGTGCTTGGCCACTGCAATACAGCACACATAAATAAGAGTGGTGGTGTGTGGGTGTCGTGATCTGTGTGTTGGCTTTGGGTGATTTGAATTTTTTTTAATTAATGCACACATGTTAAAAGTGCAATTTCAAAGTTGAGGATGTGCCTTTATTAGAAAAACAGCTAGCAAAAAAATAGTTTTATTTCCCTAAAATACACATTAGGGCTACAACATGTGTTTTGTCCGATTATTCAATAATCAAACAAAATTAATAAATGTTATAAATTCATAAAATTAATAAAGTATTTTATAGCTGCTGTACTAATTAATATTCCATGGAATAATTACGATTAGATGCTGTACCCAATGAAGTGTAGTGTAACAAAAACAACATCTCGGTCGTATAAAAGTACTTTTCACCCCCTTTGAGCTTTGGATGAGTTTGTGCTGCTGCCACTTGCTGTAAAATGTGGACCCCTGCTGAGAAAAAAACAATTGTTACTCACCTGCTGGCATTGCTCCTCTGCAGCAGTAATCTGTCGCCTTCTCAAGTTGTTTTTTCTTTAGTTTTTACACTCTCACTCACCTGTCAGTCATTCTGCTGCTCATTAAGGTGCTGTTAAGAAACTGCAACTAGATTACACTAGATTTTTTACATACTACATGGAGTGGAAAGATGATATTTTGAACTGTTAATAATTTCCAATAATTATATCAAAAACATTATTTGTGCACTTGTGAAGGTACATGTGGTCTATTGAGTGCATTCATACTGAGAAGTTGGGCGATGTCATTTCTATAAAAATGAAAAGCTATTTTCTAGATGCCATCATATTTTTGGGGCAGGGGAGGATGAGTCTTGTCATGTCTCCTGCCTGAAACCTGCTGATTTCAAGCGACTGATACAGCAGATCACCACACACACGCACACACACGCGCATGCACATTTACAGACAGCAAGATAAATGAGCGTTACCATCACCGACCCCCACACAGTCACCCCCCCTTCCTCCCCCTATGCTCTTCTCACTTTCTTTGCTGCAAACGAGCCTGCCGCCGTATGTCAGCGCCACAGCACATTTCCCTCTTCGGAAACACAAAGAAGCACGCTTATTAACACACACACGCACATACACACAGACACGCACACACGGGCATTCAACAACTCATTACAATTGCATCATATGTGCTGTGTCACACACAAACACACACATGAAGGGACGGGATCTGGCAACATCAGCATCCCTCCAGGGCTTAGACAGACCCCAACATGCAACTTCCTGTTTGGAGCCCTCCTGACAAACAGTATATTTAGATACAGTATGATCTTATTTGCATTAGCACTGTCTAAATAACCACAGTTGGAACAAAAACAAGGTATAAGTTTCATTTATTATTTTAGTATATAAGCAAACTAGTCTGCATGTTGTTTCGCTCCACTTTTTTTAGGTACCGTACCACTGAATTTGGTACCGTTTATTTTGATGCCACTGAATTTGACACCACAGGATTAGACACCACTAAATTTGATGACCCTGAATTTTACACCACTGAATTTCTTGCCACTAAATTTAATGCGACTGAATTAAGTACGACATAATTTGATGACGCTGAATTTGGAACCACTGAATGAGATAACACTAAATTTGTTACAACTAAATTGATACCACTGAATTTGGGTGTGCCAAAATGTAGCTTTAACAACTTTTTGAACATGTATGCAAACTTTTGTTACAGAAAACTTCGCTGTAGTTCAAAACACACTATGAGTCAGACAATAAACTCCATTATTTATATCACACACACACATACACACACAAATGCCATCTTGCAGCATCAGCATCCCTGCAGGACATAGTCAGAACCCGACAATGAGCGCCCACGCTATCTTCTGACCTTCCATTCCAACACATAATCAGAACTAAAGTGGGAGAGGGGGAGGGCAGTGGGTGGTAAGCACACCTTCTAGTATGAATATAATTTTTATTCATTGCAATGTTGGCCACTTATCTAGGTGGTTCTAATTTGTTTGTGTATATATATATATATACATAGACACATATATATACATACATATATGTACATAATATACACACATATATTTATACATAATATACACATATACATACATATAAATGTACATAAATATACACATACATACATAATATACACATATATACATTTATGTATGTATGTATATAAATATACTGTACATATAAACATACATATATATGTACATAATATACACATACACACACACACACACACATATATATATATATATATATATATATATATATATATATACATATACACAAAAATACTGTAACACCGTTATTTTCGGCTGTAACTAGTAGTGGGGGAGGGAGGGGGTGTCTGTGTTTACTAACAAGACATCATTCCGGAGCAAAAGTCGAGTTTGATTACATGGAGATATTCTCACTACTTTACTTTTGTCGAGCACAAAGAAAAGAACATTTCAGGTCAATGTAAGTTGTGACTTGGATCAAAGCTCCTATCTACTGCCCAAAACAACAATTCAAATCTGCTGAAACACCAACAAAAGCAACATGCTTCGACAAAGCTAGTGAAGACAAAGACACTTCACCTCCAACACCGTCTAAGCAACAGCGGCTGGATTTTAACGGAGGGACTGCTAGCCAGGACAAGATTGACAGAGCCATTGCAGCGTATGTGCTAGAAGACATGCAGGCTATTTCTACAGTGGGGTCACCTGCTTTCAGGCAGCTAATTAGCATTATAGCAGGCGTCAAACAGAAAATTGCACGGAAAATATTTTCCACGTACCTGGACACAGTGGACAGTGAGGGCATAAACATGGACAGCGAGCTAAAGGAAACACTCCAAACTGCCTCTGCTCATCATTCAGCACTGAAGGTACACACACTCTGTTAATTATCTTGTATACTCTTTCATTTCTGACTTCAAGAGTGTTTGATTTTCACATTACTCTAAATGTATAGACTATGAAGTTCACAAACATAAAGAGGGACCCTAGTGGACCAGGCCAATCTTTCCTTTTCTCAGAAATCTCCTGATGATTGAGGGAACCCTTCTTGAAACAGTTCTGTAGAGATGAAGTAGTCTTGTGATTTTTCCCACACCTACATATTGCGCTCTACCACGGTATCGAGCACTATTCTCTGGATAATCCAATCAAGACATATATATATATATATATGTATATATATATATGTATATATATATATGTATGTGTATATATATATATATATATATATATATATATATATATATATATATATATATATATAAAATGATGGATGGATATGCATATGCACATACAGGAATTAAATGTTTTATGTAAGTTATATATTTCATGTAAGCTATAAAGCAGGGTCAAAACATTGAAAATAGCTTTGAAGCTAACTTAATTGTGTTGATGGCATAGGCGCCGATCCCGTGGGTGCTTCGGGGCCTGAGCACCCACAGACAATGCCGAGCACCCACGTGGGATTGTCGGCAAATTACTGGCAGAAATGTAGATCGGCGCCTATGGTTAATGGTGTACCTAATGAAGTAACAACAGTGTGTGTGTGTGTGTGTGTGTGTGTGTGTGTGCGTGCGTGCGTGTCCTACCTGATGTGTCTCGTGTCCCTCATAGCTCGGTTGCTGGGGATGCGTTCACTCTCCCTCTGGTTGAAGGCATACAGTGTGTAAGGGTCGTCGCCAGGCCTCCAACGTCGGGCACTCAGGTAACTTCGCTCGTCAAAGCGGTCCAACATGTCTTCCCACTCTGCGTCGGATATCTGCGACAGAAGCAGACGCCGGATAAGGGTCTCTACACAAAGCTGTTGTTGCCATGACGCTCAGATTAACCAGCATCGTCGAACACATCATCTCACCAGACAAAAGCGCTCATATTTTCTTATATTTTGTCAAGTGATATTACTATAGAAAGTAAACTTTAGTGTACTTTAGAGTAGCCAGTGTGCAGCTTGTGTTGCAGTATTGATGCATGTTATTGTGTAAAAATCTGGCAACACAAGTGACCAGCAAGATTATAGAGAGAGCGGCGGTCATTGTGGGAAATACAAAAACTCAAGCAAAATTTGTGGACATAGGTATTACACAATAATGTGCTTTTCAAGCTGCACACTGACTACTAGTATTGTGCTTTGACAAGATATTCGGTCCGTGCAGCCCAGTTTAACTGATGATTCCCTCCCTTGTACTTCACAATCTCACAGTATCCCTCAATGAACCACAGCTCCACCAGTGCCAGCAGCACTCGTGCACACTCCCACAATCATGCTTGTCTGCAGGCAAAACACAATTATCCCAATGCTCACTTATGTTGCCAGATATTTACACAATTATGTGTGCGTGTTGACTCACTTTCACAAGATAATACATGTATACTGCTATACAAGCTGCACACTGACTACTCTAAGGTACATGGTATCTTGTCAAAGTGGGCCTTGACAAGATATACTGACATAAACTTCTCATAAAATTCTCTCTTTAGTGCTGTTCAAAACAAAACAAAACGCCCAGCGGACATATTTCTTCTCAACCAGCACATGCACACACGCACGGACACACAAACGGTGACTGTGTTGATGCGTTAACATCTTCTCCTCCTTCTCATTGCTCAGTGGCACACTTGCTGATGCCACACTTCTAAATGGGCCCATTAGAGGGCTTTGTACGTGTGTGTGTGTGCGTGTTCGTGTGTGATGTGTAGTTGCTCCCCTGGCGGCCGTAACAACAAAGCGTGAAGAACATGAGTAACAGAGAAAGTGACCAGAGGAGCGGCAACAAGGAAGCAGGAAATAAGGAGGTGAAGGAGACAAAGACAAGAGGACAAGAGGGTGAAATTTAATGGGGATCTTGATTACTAAATGACAAACATGGAGTGCACTGCTTGGCTGCAGTCAGAAGAGGTGCTTTCGATTGAGTCACATATTTCTGAATGATACAAAACTTGCAGAGAAACAGGAGCTCAGAACATCCAAAGTGATTATGCCATTTGACATAGTCTCTAAATTAACGGTTGATTTTGAAAACCACCTGCATTTTAACTTGGCATCATTTTAGAATGTTTCACTTCATTTCATTACTCTTAACGTGCTGTGTGTGTGTGTGTGTGCGTGTGTGTGTGTGTGCGTGCGTGTGTGTGCCAGCTGGCACGTCACCTTGCAACAGATGCAGTTTATTTTTCACACTAAAACGAGACGAGGTATTTGGAAAAGACATTCGTGTTAGCGTTGAGTATTGTGGTGGCATGGTGAATGGGTTAAAACGTCCAGATGTTGAGCCCCGCCTCCTCTTCCTCCAATCAGCTCGCATTCGTCATGGCGACTTGGCTTCTTGTTGCCATAGATATCAAGGATAATCTATACTGTATGTACGCTGGAGCACAGCAAAATCCTTCACCTTCTACGGTTAAATCTGCTTTAACCAGTCAATAAGTGAATGTGCATGTGTGTTTGTGAGGCTGTTGGCGGGGGAGGTAAACACTGCAGAGCAAGCAGACAGGAAATAATCATTCAACGCCTGCAAACATAACTAACCTCTGTCAGGGTTGTTAAAACTGCGGCACCGGCAGATGTTTGCAACCCGCAGCCTTTTTCTTTTTTAATAAAATAATATTAAACACCACAATTAGAAAAACACATTTAGGACTACTATCTAACTTGAAATTTATTGCTCTTCACTTTGTAGCCTATGACACAAAGTTGTGACATCAGCAATTATTTGTGTTTTTTTTTTTTTAAGTGTACAGCAAATGGCCACCTGATGACAGGTTAAAGTAACGCCTGTCAGAGGTTGGGATGGCATCACAGCTTAAGGCCAAGTCTAAAAGTATGTTTATTTATCTCACAGTATGATGTAGGCTTGTCACAATACTGGAATATCAGTATTCAAGACCGATATACCTATTAATATCCATGATTCTCTATATTGACCCTGCGATGAGGTGGTGACTTGTCCAGGGTGTACTCCGCCTTCCGCCCGATTGTAGCTGAGATAGGCACCAGCGCCCCCCCGTGACCCCAAAGGGAATAAGCGGTAGAAAATGGATGGATGGATTCACTATAACAGGGGTTGCCAACCAGTCAGAGACTAAGAGCCACTTTTTTTTATTGTGTTGCTGCAAAGAGCCACATCCTACACATGAACATCACCCCATCCCTTCCTCACACACACACACACACACACACACACACACACACACACACACACACACACACACACACACACACACACACACACACACAGACCTCTGCACAGCCAGATTTATTGTAAATGTCACACACCAGCATGACTCCACAGGCCAATTATTTTCAACAATTGACATTATGTGTACGAAGGTCCTGCAGTCCTGGGTTCAAATCCAGGCTCGGTATCTTTCTGTGTGGAGTTTGCATGTTCTCCCCGTGAATGCGTGGGTTCCCTCCGGGTACTCCGGCTTCCTCCCACTTCCAAAGACATGCACCTGGGGATAGGTTGATTGGCAACACTAAATTGGCCCTAGTGTGTGAATGTGAGTGTGAATGTTGTCTGTCTATCTGTGTTGGCCCTGCGATGAAGTGGCGACTTGTCCAGGGTGTACCCCACCTTCTGCCCGATTGTAGCTGAGATAGGCGCCAGCGCCCCCCGCGACCCCGAAAGGGAATAAGCGGTAGAAAATGGATGGATGGATGGATGCACTGTCTCACACACACACAAACTATCAGTTCAAAAAAAGTCCATAAACAAAAATATAATATTTTTTCTGGGACCTCTGGCATTCCTTGTGACGCTGAAGATTTGAAACTTTGAAATGCGTTAATGACACCTGACATGTAAGGCAGAATGGCTTGCCAATATATTCAACAAAAAAATATGAACTCTCCCACTTTGTAAAAAATGTCCTGTGTTCTTCTTCATTTTTTCGTTTTGCTGTGCATTTTTTCCCTGCCAGTTTGAGAGCGAACTTGTTACCAATTGTTTACTACTGTGATCTCACGCACATGCACGTTTGACGTCACTCAAACCGGCTTATTTTTCTTATGTTAGACTGACCAAACGTCCTCTTTTCCCCCGACATGTCCTCTTTTACGGGGCTGTTCGGGCGGGGTTTCTTAAATGCCTCAAATTTCCGGCATTTTGAGTTAGGGTTGCGTGTATTTTCAATGTGCGTCCAGGGTTAAGAACGGGTTAAAAACCAAACAAATTGTGGAGGCGAGCGCACGCAGTAGCATTCGTGAGGGAGGGCAGAGACAGAGAACGAGAGAGTCGAGGGACTGACAGGACACAAGAGAGAGATGTGGAGAGATAGGATACGAGAGAGATATGGAGAGACAGACAGGACATAAGAGACTTAAATGCAACTTCACGGATGATTTGCAGAAAAGGTATCCGTGTTTTCGTCCTGGCTGTGACACATGGGAAGCAGATTGCACTGTGTGCAAAGCAGGAAGGTATATATCTGTGACCAATAAAGATCTACAAGCCCATATCGACACTACAAAACAGCTGTGCAGGGTGAGAGCTTGTCTGCTATGTTTTGTTGAAATATAATTTACTTGTTTTGAGGCATTATTTATGTCTACATTGCATACAAGAAGTTTTTTGGAATATTTCTACCTCTGCACTTTTTCTAAAACTGTGAATGTTACAGAATATAAGTGTGACTTATTTTGTTATACTGTCAAGCAGTGTTGGCGTTACCGCACTTTGTGTATCTTTTTAAGCATTGAAATCATAAAGGATGCGTAATTCCTGAAGCCCGCGTGTTACCTGGAATTGTTTTTTTTTTTTTTTTTACCTACTGCCCATTTTTGCTTTTTTTTTGTTGTTGTATCGATTATTGTTTTCTGCCGGTGTTTTCTTATGTTTTTATTTGCTGGGTCAAATTTCTGTCCTTGTTTATTGTGTTTTTATTGGTTATAAATTTTGATTCGCTGAAAGTTTTATCAATGACAAATACTGCCTCAGTTTGCTCTAATACATGTTTACCACGAGAGGCTGTCAAAATAAAGACTTCATGGTAAATACTAAGCCACTAATATAGTTGTTACACCTTTCCTGCTTCCGGCTCCCGGACCGTAGTCGAGGAGAGCAGGAGAGACGTTCCTCCAGGTGCGATGTACTTCAGGGATAACACCCTTCACTTTACCCGGCAGTGGGTCTTTACAGCTCCGGACTCGAGGGTGAATGACGAGGCCGGCGGTTTGTTGCAACTTTGTGACTTTATTGGTGTCTTGCACGCAGCCATCCACCAAGCTACTAGAATCTGCACCACTCACTGTTACCGCTCCCTCACCTCTCTGCCCACCCACTCACTGACTCACTCACCTTACATATCATATCTTAAAGGGCCACACACACACATTCGCTACTCTCATAATGGAGTTAAGAGCCGCATGAGGCTCGTGAGCCACGGGTTGGCCAGGTCTGCAGTAGAAAATGACTGGATGGATGACAGTGGGTGGGAGTTAGATCCAATCAGATGCTTTTCATTTTGAGATGAGGAAGTTGAGTTTTTCACCGGCAGCAACAAAATAAAAAGGTGTGGATTTAACGTATTCAGAATCGTATAATGTCAACATCTGGGAGAAAGTGAAGAGGACATTTTATTTTTGACGTTATATGATGCCATCAGCAGGCGAGTCATTGATCAGAACATCTGCACACTGTAAGTTAAAGCTATGCATATTTGCTGCTTCAGCTTTGAAACACTGTAATTGTCTACATGCATTGCTTTCTGTCCATTATTATACAATGTGAACTTCCTCACACTGAAAGTTTCTAATCTACATGCTTACTGGTCACAAAACACAATGAAATAAATATATAGACCATTTTTTTATTCTTGCTCATTATTCATTCTTGGAGTGTTATTCCAGCAAAACCGATCGTGACAGGAGGAATATATTTCCTACTTTTTTTCAATAAGAGATGATCATATTGAAACTGTACATGCATACATGTTCAAAATAAGCTTCAGCCAACAATGTGTAGTAAAAAAGAGATGTATTCAGCAAATGGGCCCCAGGTAACACTTTGCCTTCCTGGTAAAATAAGTAAAGCATTGGTGTTCAAAGTGTTGCCAAACGATAGAGGAATGTCTCTAAGCTGTTGTGGAGAGGGGCGTGGTCCACGCGTTCCCTGCCGGCGGGGTGTGTGCAGGGGCCGGCCATGAAGCAGAAGAAAGGTGAGTAGATACCTCAGCTGGAACGAGTTATCTAATCACCTGTTCCCTTTATCAGCAGCGTTGGAAACCATGAGAGGGGCTGGCGAACGAGAGTGAGACTGCCAGACGAGAGAGCAAGCTGAAAAAGACAATCCTGTACATGACGGGGTCATGCGCTGAAAAGCGACACAGACTAACAAACATTGATTGATGTAATACAACATTAAACTGATTGTACCGCTGCCAAGAGTGTGGTGTTTGCCGTGACGCACTCAGCTGTGTTTTCTAAGCACTTGTAAATGATAAAGGTTGGCTTGCACGCATCTGGAGGTTTTCTGCACGCTTTGGCAACGCACGCTCCCTGGGCTTGTGGTGGCGATTCAGGAGCATATGAGTTGATCTTGTGAAGCAGACTTACACCACACCTACACTTATGCTGAACTGATACACTTCTATTCATTTGTTTATGAGCAAGGGCGAACCGGAAGTGCCAAATTCGCTTTTGTGACGAACTTCCACAAATAAATAAATATATGGAAACACTGGATTATTTTTTTCTTCTTCAGCGCTGACTCAGTGCTCAATCCATCCATCCATCCATCCATTTTCTACCGCTTATTCCCTTTGGGGTCGAGGAGGGGGCTGGTGCCTAACTCAGCTACAATCGGGGGAAAGGTGCGGTACACCCTGGACAAGTCGCCACCTCATCGCAGGACTCAGTGCTCTTGGACCGAGAATTGATGCGGCTTGAAAACTACACTGAGGAGAAAGTATTGTACAGTGTTTTGTACCGACGTTACAGAAAAAAGCATGTATTATATTTTGCATGTTGACGTGGTATTACAGTATTAAAACTTCTGACAACCCTAGCGTGATGCAATGATGGCGAAGTGTGGCGTCATTCCAGCACAAAGCAGAGCGGACAAACATCTTGTCGTCTGTCAGCTTTGACGTTCTTCATTTGCTCGCTGTCGTCTCGCTCTTGTTCTAACCCCCCCTCCGCCATATTCCCCTCTCCTTCAGTTTCGTCATTCCGGCCTCGCTCGCAACACCATCTTTTTCCTCTTTCCACCTTCGTCTTGTTATCTTCATCCCTTCTTTCTCTCTGCTCACTTTATGTTTCACTGTCCATAAAATAGATGGATGCCTCAATCCTACATTACCGACAAAACACACAAACACACACACACATTGTAACGGAGAGAGTACCTCTGCTGAGTGTCAAATGGGATACTTCAATAGAATAGAATTCGAATAGGCACAATACAGTTCAAAATAGTTCCAAAACAATGAATGCAACTGATGTGCTATACACAGAGTTTGTAGTTAATGCAAGTGAATAAACACATGTACTTGTAGAACACTTACAACGTATATTGGAGGGTCCCTCATGCCTCCTTTACAGAGACAGAACCTTGTTTTATTGATTTTGGTTGTGATTTTTATTCAAGTGCACAATTTTGCTTACAGAGTATATTTTATTTGTATTATCTGCATGTTTTATTTAGCTTGGTATTTAAAAGTTTACATTTCAATTAAAATGTTAAAATATACAAAAAATAAAAGTTAAATGCATTTGAAAGTGTATAATTGCATTATTATTACGTATTGTCATTAGATTAGTGGTTATTTAGTCTTTAAAATAAAGCAATAATAATGTTTATCGGCAATATTTTGTAGGTCAATATATTGTCCAGAAAAGTTCTTTATAGACCCAGGCCTTGGGACACTGGCCGGTAGTTTACCTGAATGTCAGAATCGAGATTAGGTCTTTTGAACCGAGGATAAATAACTGTTGTTTTGAATGCCAGGGGAACAGTACCAGAGGGGGATGATACATCAATAATATCTAGCACTGATGGTGCTAATATTACAAACAGCTTTTTGATAAGTTTCCCAGGAAGTGGGTCAAGTAAACATGTTGTTTGTTTTGTCCTATTTACAAGTCGCAGGAGTTCCTCTAATGGTATTTCTTCAAAAAGAGAGTGATTATTTTGGAGAGCATTATCCGTCATACATACATTCGTATTTGCGTTAATAGAACCCAGTTGGAGCTTGGATGTGTTATCCTTAGTCTCATTTTTAATTAGCTCAATTCTCTTAGTAAAACATTGCATGAAGTCATTAGCCGAGTTGGTGGAGCGACTGGGAGAAGTTTCTTGTTGTGTTAGTGATGCTACTGTGTTAAACAAATATTTAGGATCGTTTTTGTTGAGGCGGATGAGATTGGAGTCGTAATTAGTTTCAGCTAAGGTAACAACATTTAGAAGTTTAGAAGTTATTAAACTATCACTCCATGCTTGACAGAAAACTTCAAGTTTCTTCGTAAGCCATTTGCGTTCCAGCTTTCTACATGATAGTTTAAGAGTCCCGGTTTCTTACGTGAACCAGGGGATACGCCTTTTAGGGGCCTTTTTAGCTTTAGCAGTGCTATACTACCAATCGCGTTACTAAAGAAGTTATCGATAGAGTCCATAGAATTTGGAAATGCTGCCATTACCGAGGGCAGTAGGGCAGTGAGAGTTGTAGTTGTGGCAGTAATAATGTTACGGCTGCTAAAGCATTGGCAATTAGTAGCTTGTTGACAATGCGTCCGAATTTTGAATGGTATTAAGGTAGTGTAAAGCCATTACTTTAGTGACTGGGAGTACCATAAGTTTGGGGGGTGGTGGAACAAGGACAAGGACTCGATCTATCGTATGACCATTGCGATCCTTGTGTAAGACCACAGCTATCAATTACAGTCTGGGGGTTCACACACAGAGAGGGTCTGACGGGGTATTCATATCGACATTAAAATTTCTCATTATAATTATATTATCTGCATGTGTCAATAGCTCACCATTTGCTGATCAAGTCAGAATATGGCCCAAAAGGGCAAGAGATAACAGCCAGATGGAGAGGTAGTGGTGTAACAAACCTCATAGTAAGCACTTTAAATGATTTATATTTATTACTTAAGTTAGGGGGTAAGGTTAGAGTTTTCATCAGAGATTAGTGCAACCTTTCCTCCTCTTTTATGGGGACAAGCAATATGCGCACTCCTATGGTTAGGAGGAGAAGCCTGTTTAAGCGGGAAACATTCATCTGGTTTTAATCAAGTCTCACTGAGACCAATGGCGTTAAGAGGTCTGTCTCTAATGACCTCATTAACCAACAACACTTTGGTTGCACTCATATTTGTTATGTTGAATAATATTTTGTACACTGTTAACTTCCGGTTCGACTTCCCTTTGCTGTTGCCTCCCTGATCTTGCCGTAGCAATATTTTATACATAAAATAATGGGTGAGGGAAAACATGTTACTTTTAGACTGTCAATCAACATTTTCTTGTCTCAAGGTGCCACACATTAGAACAACATGCAATAATTTACTTTAAAAAATATTTGGCTTAATGCAGACAGACTCAGAGCTTTTGTCTACATCATGCTCTTAAATTAAGTGACCGTGTGGCTCAGTTGGTAAAGGAAAAGGAAGAACTGGCTACACAAGTATGACCCATTTACCTTTTATAAATAACCGATAAAAACTATACTGTGTTTACTGTATATTGTAATGTAATCATATTATATAATAATAATGCAAGTAATCATTTATTAGGATTTCAACTTATTTTCATTACTGTAAAATTCTTTACCATTGTACTGTAATTGGAAGGTACATAACTAAATCAGAGGTGCGCACACTTTTTCAGCAGGCGAGCTACTTTTCAAATGACCGAGTCGAGGTGATCTCCTTTATCTTAATGTATATATATCCCCTGCGGTAGAAAATGGAATATATATATATATATATATATATATATATACACATACGTACATGTGTATATATATATATATATACATACGTACATGTATATATATATATATATGTATGTGTGTCTGCGTGTATATATATATATATATATATATATATATATATATATATATACACACACACACACACATACATATGTATGTATAACATGTATAATATGTTAAAGGTGTTCAATAAAAATACAAGCATGTTTAACAAATATAAATTCCTTTCTTTCATAAAGACAATAATATAAGTTGGTTTATTACCTGATTCTGACGATTTGCATTGATTAGAATTAGACAGGATTCCCAGTAACTTCCACATTTTCGAATTAACATTGTTGAGGACAAAAAAAGTATTCCTTTGTATCCAATACCACATGAAAGTGGTTGGTTTTTGGCATCTTATTTGTCCAGCTTCCATACCCGTTTTTATACACTTTACAGGAAATACATTGACTGCAAACTCCATAGTTTGCTAGCTTATGTGCGCTAGCTTTCTGAGAGTCTTATTTTGTTAGCGCATGCAGGATGGAGCAGCACTATTATTGTGAAGACAGGAACTGTGTGTTGAAAGTGTTTCTTCCGGTAGCTCGCTATGGGCACCCCTTAGCTAAATAAATAAACAAAAAAATAAAATGAACTCTTATCTCTGTAAGCAAAAAATTATAAAATAACAAATATTTAACATTTTAAAGTGCATTTTTTGTCCATTAGGAAAAAAAGTGGTTGCGATGTATTTTTGATTATTGCAATTACTTGATCACAGCATTCTCGCTCATCTGTCCGTGTTGATGGGCAAATATTGCCCAATCAATTTGAAGCTGAAATATTCCCACAACGGAACATTTACCTTTGTAATCATATTTTTTTACTCTTAAATGGTGGATCTTTGCAGTACTTCTTGCTAGTGAGTCACGAGTAGGGAGGCTCTCTGTGCTTAAACTGGCGCCACGCTCTCCATCCACCAATACAAAGACTGTAAATGAGTGAGAAGTGTGCTCACTGCGATGAGTTAATTCTACCGTTAAATAAATGTGCTCAGGTGCTGAGAATGTTGCATGCAGTGAGACGTCTTTCTCCCAGTTTGAAGCAAGAGGCGAACAAAATGTGAGCCTAAACAACTCTGACTGGCCAACATACAGTATCTGTCACTGAAATGCTAGTGACAGCGGGGGAAAACCTCAGCCACTTGTGGTTATTTATCGCACCAATTAAAACCTTGATGTCGATTCGATGTCGATTAATTATGCAGCCCTATTACAAGGACAGTAGTTCTGATTGGATCCCCTCTGTGATTAACCCCTTCCCCTCTACCACATGCAAGTGCGATTGGATAACTTGTTTCACCCACTGAAAGACCAAATTATATATGATTGGAATTAGTTTCTGTCAACATTTTCGAATTGTTTTTATGGTGACTGGATTGTCAATTAATTTTGTCATTATTTTTGTCAACCTGCATTTGTTTTGATGAATTATTTGCTACTTAAGCCAGGGGAAAATAAGTCGTAGTCGATAACGAATACGAAACTGAGCACTGGTTTACGGTGCATCCGGAAAGTAATCCCAGGGCTTCACTTTTTCAAAAAAAATGTATGTTAATCTTATTCCAAAATGGAATAAAAAATGTTTTCTCAAAATTCTACAGAGAATACCCCACAATGCCAGTGTAGAAAGTTGTTTTTTTTAATTTGCAAATGTATTACAAATAAAAACTCAAAAAACACATGTACATAAGTATTCACAGCCTTTGCTCAATACTTTGTTGATGCACATTTAGCAGCAATTACAGCCTCAAGGCTTTTTGAAAACGATGCTACAAGATTGGCACATCTATCTTTGGGCAGTCCCGCCCATTCCTCTTTGCCTATTTCTCTTTGCAGCACCTTCCAAGCCCTAAGGTTGAATGGGAAGCATTGGTTTTCATCCAAGAGAGAGACAAGCGGTAGAAAATGGATGGATGGATGTCTATGTACATTGCAACATTCATCATCCCCTCTATCGTAACCAGTCCCAGTTCCTGCCACTAAAAACATCCCCACAGCATGATGCTGCCACCACCATGCTTCACTCTTGGGATGGCATTGGCCTTGTGATTAGCGGTGCCTGGTTACCCCCAAACATGACATCTGGCATTCATGCCAAAGAGTTCAATCTTTGTCTCATCGGGACAGATAATTTTGTTTCGCATGGTATGCAGATGAGATAGACTCCAGCAACCCCTAGTACCCCAAAAGCGGTAGAAAATAGATGGATGGATGGTCTGAGAGTCTTTCAGGTGCATTTCGGCAAACTTTTTTTAACTAAGAAATAGTTGATTAATTAGTGGATTGCTGCAGAGATGGTTGTCCTCCTGGGAGGTTATCCACTCTCCACATAAGAATGCTGTAGTTCTGACAGAGTGACCATCAGGTTCTTGGTCACTTCCCTGACTATACTGAGGTTTATGCAGCAATGTACAGAGACATCCTGAATGAAAACCAACACATCCAACCTGATGGAGCTTGACAGGTACTGCAAACGGGAATGGGTGAAACTGCCCAAAGATATGTAGGTGTGCCAAGTTTGTGGAATTGTATCCAAAAAGACTTGAGGTTGCAATTGCTGCCAAAGCCTGGAAATCTTTACAGTGGGGCCAAAAAGTATTTAGTCAGCCACCGATTGTGCAAGTTCTCCCACTTAAAATGATGACAGAGGTCTGTAATTTTCATCATAGGTACACTTCAACTGTGAGAGACAGAATGTGAAAAAAAAATCAGGAATTCACATTGTAGGAATTTAAAATAATTTATTTGTAAATGATGATGAAAAATAAGTATTTGGTCAACTATTCAAAGCTCTCATTGATTGAAGGAGGTTTTTGCTCAAAATCTCACGATACATGGGCCCATTCATTCTTTCCTTAACACGGATCAATCGTCCTGTCTCCTTAGCAGAAAAACAGCCCCAAAGCATGATGTTTCCACCCCCATGCTTCACAGTAGGTATGGTGTTTTTGGGATGCAACTCAGTATTCTTCTTCCTCCAAACACGACGAGTTGAGTGTATACCAAAAAGTTATATTTTGGTTTCATCTGACCACATGACATTCTCCCAATCCTCTGCAGTATCATCCATGTATCTAATGTGAATTCCTGGATTTTTTTCCACATTCTGTCTCTTACAGCTGAAGTGTACTTATGATGAAAATTACAGACTTCTGTCATCATTTTAAGTGGCTGACTAAATACTTTTTTGCCCCACTGTATGTACATGTGATTTCATTGATTTTTAGTTGTAATAAATTTGGGGTATTGTCTGTAGAATTCAAAGGAAAAAAATGAATTTGTTCCATTTTGGAATAAGGCTGTAACATTACAAAGAGTGGAAAAAGTGAAGCGCTGTGAATACTTTCTGGATAGACTGTACATCCCTAGTACTGACACAAGAAAACACAATGTAAGTCTAATTAGAAGGGTACTAAATCAGCACTAGTGAGGAGTAAATTACCTCAGACATTTCCACCCTTCCTTTCACCATGCATGTGCGCAAACAAGACATGCACACGTACGTGCACTGAGGTCGTTTAGCTGCCTAAAAGGTGCTTGATTGAGCTGCACGCTAACTTGCTGATGATTGCTCTTTCTTTGGGGAAACGATGAAATATTTCATAAAGCGGCAAAATGAAAAACACAACGTCAGGCTTTTTGGGCACAAATATGGTCCTTCCTCATGTGGTGGCGTGCGATAGTGAGGGGCATTGAGGGTGTGGGGGGTTGGTGGATGAATACACATCCCAACATACTGTTACCCTGATTTGATATAAATCATTTAAAGTCAAAACAAGACACCAAGAAAACACACACATATATAATATTAAAACACACAATCAATGTCGTATAAAATATGAAATTTCTCCTGTCCGCTGCATCACATGAAATCAGCTGGCCAAATGTCATCAGTATGAGTTCAAAACGTAAAAGGTCAAAGACAACATACGTTCAATGTGCACGTCTATTAGAAGCATTACGGCAAACCAAATAATTAATCAATCAATCAAATTTTATTGGTATAGCCCTAATCATAAATGCCTAAAAGGGCTTCACAAACACACAACACCCCCTGATCTAAACCCATATCCAAGGCACTTTCTTCCTGCTGTAATTATCAATAGCCATAGTATATAAAATATAATGTCAGATGTATCAACATAGTTGTTTCAAACATTTCATTTATATTTACATAAGTCTTAACACCACATAGAAGATTAATATACAATTTAAATATTCATCGATCTAAAAAAGCCTTTGACACAAGCAATCACGACATATTAATCAATAAACTGGAACGATACGGGATCAGAGGGATAGATTTTAATTGGGTTGAGAGCAGGGGCGTCGCCAGACATATTTCACTGGGGCACGTGCCCCACTGTTGATCTGCAGTGCCCCAGTAAAAATTTCACCAATAAAAAAAAAACGCTTCAAAGTTTTAAGTCTACATAACATAGACAACAGCGCACATACTACTTAGTATGGTAATTGATTGCTACTGTATTCACTCCACGAAACAGTGAGCACATGGCTACTTAATATGGTAATTTATTCACGTGTGGATCGAGACTTCGGTTGAGAGAGAGAGAGAGAGAGAGAGAGAGAGAGAGAGAGAAAGAGAGAGAGAGAGAGAGAGGGGATTCGAATCACTGCGTGAGGTAGGTGACGTTAGCCAACAACTATTTGTTAATTACAATATTTTGATTTTGATTTGACTCAAACTGTAACTCCTAGATGGATTTAAGAAAGTTATTCGCCCGCAGCAGAGAAGAAGCGAGGAATGAGAGATGTAAGTGAAGTCCTAGCTAGCTAGGCAACATCATTGTCTTAAGTTGATGCTAAGTTAGCTAACGTTATTCCTTGTATCAAGACAAACATATTCATTTGCTGTACGAGCTGTCGGGGGAATTTCCAATGTACATGAAACATCATGTTGGTTATTGTCTGCTGGTTCTGCATCAATGATGATTTGGAGTAAGCATGTGTGAGTTGAGTGCTTCTCAAATGGTTTATCTTCAGGAAGAAAAACATTTTTCCATTTCATCAAGTCGTGAGCCAATTTTTAAATCATTCAAGTTTATTTCACAGAAAAACAGCACAGTAGGCTTGTCTTGTTAATCGGTGCGACTTTGACTAAAATAATCTTGTTTTGTCACCAGACAAATGGCTACAGCTAAAGCATCTGGTTTTATTTCCAGAAAAAATAGTAACATTTCTGTATTGGTTTTCAGAAAGATGGCTGAAAATATCGGGTTTTGTTGCCCCATTTAGATATGTTTTTAATATATTTCCATGTCTGTCCTGAGTACTCCTCCAACTTGTTAGTCGGTTTGCCTTTTGCTAAAATACTCACTAATAGTCACTAGAAAAATGGCTAAAATAATCTGGTTTTATTGCCACAATTTGATTTTTTTCTCCCTAAACTTTTTTTTTTTCATGCACACATCTGACTGCGACTCACTGAAAATGACACACAATCCACTTTTATGTCACGACCCAGCAGTTGGGAACCACTGGTCAACTGTATAACAGTTACTGTAATATTTCCATGTCTGTCCAGAGTGATTGACCACTTTGCAAAAATGAAAACGAGACGTTACAGTTTACTTCTCAGAAAATGATTCCCTGAACTGACACACAACAGTTGTTCATTTATTCTACTACTGTGGCTTTATTGTTTTGTGTATATTTTATAGTTTTGTGTATCTGAAATAGGATTAGCCACATTGCCATAAATGGAAATTAAATAATATAAAATAACCCAGAGATGTAGGGGTGCTTTATTTTTTGTTTTACTTTTGTAGATGTTAAATTTGCAGATGATTACTGCAATATGTATTTCAAAAAGATTCATTGCTCTTCCTTTTTGCTTTTACCAGTAGCAGTTTAGAGGTCTGGAGTAAAAAAGTGCACAAGTAAGTCAAATGCATTAGTTAATTTCAGGTGGTTAATCAAAGATCCATACAACATAATCTGATATGATTTCATAGTTTAAAGCACTATTTATGTATTTTTTATGATAAGCGCTAAAAATGATTTTGCTTGCGCGCTTTGCACGCTCACATGAATTATTTGTGCCCCAGGTGTGCCCCAGTACAATATTAGGTCTAGTGACGCCCCTGGTTGAGAGTAGGGCTGGGCGATATGGCCTTTTTTTAATATCGCGATATTTTAAGGCCACATCGCGATGCACGATATATATCTCGATATTTTGCCTTAGCCTTGAATGAACACTTGATGCATATAATCACACCAGTATGAGGATTCTATGTGTCTACATTAAAACATTCTTGTTCATACTGCATTAATATATGCTCATTTTAAACTTTCATGCAAAGAAGGAAATCACAACTATAAAAATCACTATTTCATACGGTGTTGATGTGGAAATGGTTGCCTCGGCATTTTGTTGGTGTGGCACCGAATGGAGATGTTGACATTTTAGATTTAGATTTAGATTTATTGGTCCCCGTTGGGGAAATTCATTTCCACTGCCGTACAGTTAAACATATAGACATTACACATCACAAAACAAAAATAACAAAAATACATCATATATGACCAACACATTTACAGGCTTTATCAGACGGGTCGGCTGGGCCTGCTGTTGCGGCGTTTCAAGCACTCTTCATTCTCTAGCAAGTGACTTCCTAAATTATGCTACATATTAGCAGTAATGCTACTTTTTATAGCAACGCTTTTGTCCCACACTTGACAAATTACGGTTGTCTGTTTGACATATTCCCATTTGAAGCAAACCATAGCCAGACGATGGACCCCCTGCTGTTTTTCTTGGGAATTATTTTTTCCTTCATTTGTTACCAGATTTGCACCTTCTTTCTCCCGATTTACCACTCGCATGGCTCTGCTGGCATCACAGCTAATGGTACCCATGCTGCTACCTCTCTGCTGGGCGAGGGCGTGTACCTATGTGACGTATGACGTGACAGTATGTGACGTACGTAAGAATGTGCGCTTGGTGTCTGTGAGAAGGAGAGACAAGAAAGAGTGAAGAAGAGCCTGTAGTGTAATACCCGCAGCTAAAAACAACTGCGTGAGAACATATACTCGAATATCACGATATAGTCATTTTCTATATCGCACAGAGACAAACCCGCGATATATCGAGTATATCAATATATCGCCCAGCCCTAGTTGAGAGTTATTTAAAGAGCCGCAATCAATTAGTGAATTTGGGAGACTATAGCTCATCGTGTTTGGACATTGCCTGTAGCGTCCCACCGGGGGTCCCAAACTGTTTATTCTATAAATAAATCAATCAATCAATCAATCAATGTTTACTTATATAGCCCTAAATCACTAGTGTCTCAAAGGGGTGCACAAACCACAACACAAACCACTACCACATCCTCAGTAGGCCCACATAAGGGCAAGGAAAATTCACACCCAGTGGGACGTCGGTGACAATGATGACTATGAGAACCTTGGAAAGGAGGAAAGCAATGGATGTTGAGCGGGTCTAACATGATACTGTGAAAGTTCAATCCATAATGGATCCAACACAGCCGCGAGAGTCAGGTCCAAAGCGGATCCAACACAGCAGCGAGAGTCCCGTTCACAGCGGAGCCAGCAAGAAAACATCCCAAGCGGAGGCGGATCAGCAGCGCAGAGATGTCCCCAGCCGATACACAGGCAAGCAGTACATGGCCACCGGATCGGACCGGACTCCCTCCACAAGGGAGAGTGGGACATAGGAGAAAAAGAAAAGAAACGGCAGGTCAACTGGTCTAAAAAGGGAGTCAATTTAAAGGCTAGAGTATACAAATGAGTTTTAAGGTGAGACTTAAATGCTTCTACTGAGGTGGCATCTCAAACTTTTACCGGGAGGGCATTCCAGAGTACTGGAGCCCGAAATGAAAACGCTCTATAGCCCGCAGACTTTTTTTGGGCTTTGGTAATCACTAATAAGCCGGAGTCCTTTGAACGCAGATTTCTTGCCGGGACACATAGTACAATACAATCGGCAAGATAGGATGGAGCTAGACCGTGTAGTATTTTATACGTAAGTAGTAAAACCTTAAAGTCACATCTTAAGTGCACAGGAAGCCAGTGCAGGTGAGCCAGTACAGGCGTAATGTGATCAAACATTCTTGTTCTTGTCAAAAGTCTAGCAGCCGCATTTTGTACCAACTGTAATCTTTTAATGCTAGACATAGGGGGACCCGAAAATAATACGTTACAGTAATCGAGGCGAGACGTAACAAACGCATGGATAATGATCTCAGCGTCTTTAGTAGACAGAATGGAGCGAATTTTAGCGATATTACGGAGATGAAAGAAGGCCGTTTTAGTACCGCTTTTAATGTGTGCCTCAAAGGAGAGAGTTGGGTCAAAAATAATACCCAGATTCTTTACCGTGTCGCCTTGTTTAATTGTTTGGTTGTCAAATGTTAGAGTTGTATTATTAAATAGAGGTCGGTGTCTAGCAGGACCGATAATCAGCATTTCCGTTTTTTTGGCGTTGAGTTGCAAAAAGTTAGCGGACATCCATTGTTTAATTTCATTAAGACACGCCTCCAGCTGACTACAGTCCGGCGTGTTGGTCAGCTTTAGGGGCATGTAGAGTTGGGTGTCATCAGCATAACAGTGAAAGCTAACACCGTATTTGCGTATGATGTCACCTAGCGGCAGCATGTAGATGCTGAAGAGTGCAAGGCCAAGGACCGAACCCTGGGGAACTCCACACGTTACCTTAACGTAGTCCGAGGTCACATTGTTATGGGAGACGCACTGCATCCTATCAGTAAGATAAGAGTTAAACCAAGACAGGGCTAAGTCTGACATATCACTTCGTGTTTTGATACGTTCTAATAAAATATTATGATCGACGGTATCGAAAGCAGTGCTAAGATCGAGGAGCAGCAACATAGATGACGCATCAGAATCCATCGTTAGCAATAGATCATTAGTCATTTTTGCGAGGGCTGTCTCCGTGGAGTGATTTGCCCTGAAACCGGATTGAAAGGTTTCACATAGATTGTTAGACGCTAAGTGTTCATTTAACTGCTCCGCAACAATTTTTTCGAGGCTTTTTGAAATAAAGGGAAGGTGAGACACCGGTCGGTAGTTTACCATGAGGTCAGTATCGAGGTTAGGTCTTTTAAGAAGAGGATGAATAACCGCTTTTTTGAATGCTAGGGGAACAGTGCCCGAGGAAAGTGATAAGTTTATAATATTTAGCACTGATGGACCTAATAATACAAAGAGCTCCTTGATCAGTTTCCCAGGAAGATGGTCAAGTAAACATGTTGTTTGTTTTATTCCATTTACACGTTGTAACAATTCCTCCAATGTTATTCCCTCAAAACGAGAGAAACTATTTTGGAGGGCAGTATCCACCGTATATACAATCGTATCAGTGTTAATAGAACCCAGTTGTAGCTGGGACGCATTGTCTTTAATCTCTTTTCTAATGACTTCAATTTTCTTACTAAAGAATTGCATAAAGTCATCAGCTGAGTGGGTGGAACTACTGGAAGGGGTCCCTTGTTGGGTTAGCGATGCTACCGTACTAAACAAAAATTTAGGATCGTTTTTATTACGGTGGATGAGATTTGAGTAATATTTAGCTTTAGCTAAGGTAAGCATGTGTTTATAAGTTATTAAACTATCACTCCATGCTTGATGGTGCACCTCAAGTTTAGTCGTGCGCCATTTGCGTTCCAGCTTTCTACATAATAATTTCTGAGCTCTAGTTTCTTCTGTAAACCACGGGGTATGCTTTTTTGGAGCCTTTTTTAACTTTAGCGGTGCTATGTTATCAATGGTTTCGCGCAGGGCGTCGTTAAAGTTGTTAGTGAGGTTATCTAAAGAGCCCACATACTTTGGGAATGGTGCCATTACCGAGGGCAGTAGGTCAGCAAGAGTTGTCGTTGTGGCCGTATTAATGTTGCGGCTGCTATAGCAGTTATTATTATTATTAGTTTGACGAACATGCGTCTGAACCTCGAATTTTATAAGGTAATGATCGGACAATACTTTAGTATACGGGAGTATCGTAACTTTGGAAACGGTGATACCCCTGATAAGTACTAGGTCTATCGTATTACCGTTGCGATGCGTGGGTTCATTTATTATTTGTGTGAGACCACAGCTATCAATTATAGTCTGTAGCGCTACGCACGATGGGTCCGATGGGGTATTCATATGGATATTAAAGTCCCCCATTATGATTATATTATCGGCGTGTGTCAATAGATCAGCAACGAACTCTGAGAATTCATTGATAAAGTCCGAATAGGGCCCTGGGGGGCGGTAGATAACAGCCAGGTGTAGAGGCAGCGGTGTGACAGACCTCATAGTAAGCACCACAAACGATTTATATTTATTATTTATGTTAGGACTAAGGTTAAAGTTTTCGTTGTATATTAGTGCGACCCCCCCACCCCTTTTAAGAGGACGGGCAATATGCGCATGTGTAAAGTTAGGAGGACATGCCTCATTTAGCGCAAAAAAGTCGTTTGGTTTAAGCCAGGTTTCGCTGAGACCGATGACGTTAAGATTGTTGTCTCTGATGATATCACGGCGTGGCGCAGTGGGAGAGTGGCCGTGCGCAACCCGAGGGTCCCTGGTTCAATTCCCACCTAGTACCAACCTCCTCACATCCGTTGTGTCCTGAGCAAGACACTTCACCCTTGCTCCTGATGGGTGCTGGTTAGCGCCTTGCATGGCAGCTCCCTCCATCAGTGTGTGAATGGGTAAATGTGGAAGTAGTGTCAAAGCGCTTTGAGTATCTTGAAGGTAGAAAAGCGCTATACAAGTACAACCCATTTATCATTAACTAACAACGTTTTGGGAGACAATGATCTTATGTTTAAAAAAACTATATTATAGGTAGTGGGCTGTTTTAGGGAATTTTTGATCAAATTATCTGTAGTAGCAATATTAATAATGTTATGTTTATTATGCCCAGTGCATTTAGTATAATTACGACCATATCTAGGAATTGATACGACGGGAATTTTGAGATTGTTTGTTTGTTGCTTTGATAAACTGCACGCATGTAACGTCTCTAATGTATTTAAATTGGTCGTCTTTGCAGACAACACAAACATGTTTTGCTCAAAGAATACTTTACAAGAGCTTCTGAGGTGTATCACTGAATAAATGTGTAAATTAATGATGTGGTTTGATAGATAGAAACAAACTATCTCTAAATTTAAACAAAACCAAATTCATGTTGTTTGGAAACTCTAAAATGTACAGTCACCCAATAATGCAGGTAAATGGTGTTGACACCACAAGAATATATGAAAATACATTTCTGGGTGTAATTATGGATGAAAAAATAACATGGAAACCCTGCATAAAGCATGTTTGAAGCAAACTGTCATAAAGCATCACAGTACTAAGGAAGGAAAAACACTTCCTGGACCATAACTCACCCCATATTTTTTTTACAATTCACTGATCTTACAATATTTTAGTTACTGTGCAGAGATTCAGGGCAATACTTATACATAAATGATAAATGGGTTGTACTTGTATAGCGCTACATCTACACTATAACCTAGGTTTGGGCAATATATCGATATAAACGATATATCGCAGGTTTGCCTGTGTGTGATATAGAAAATGACTATATCGTAATATTCGAGTATACGTTCTCACGCAGTTGCTTTTAGCTGCGGGCATTACACTACAGGCGTTTCTCACTCCTTCTCGTCTCTCCTTCTCACAGACGTAAAACAAGCCCACCTTCTTACATACGTCACATATTGTCTAGCGTCATAACGCTCTCGCCAAGCTGAGAGGTAGCAGCATGGCTAACGTTAGCTGAGGCAGGTCGTGCAAGCAGAGCGGTGCGAGTGACAATACAAGAGAGAGAAGATCCGAAACTGATCACAAATGGAGGAAGAACAATTAATGCCCAAAAAAACAGCAGGGGGTCCATCATCTGGCGGTGGTTTGGCTTCATGCGGGAAGATATTCAGCAGACAACAGCAATATGCAAGGTATGCAGCAGAAGTGTTGCTACAAAAGGTAGCAGCACTACTAATTTGTTCTTTCCTTTAAAAAGTCACCCGCGAGAGAATGAAGAGTATTTAAAAAATACAGTTTTGGTAAATTGACTTAGTTGTGATTTCCCTCTCTGCATGAAAGTTTAAAATGAGCATATATTAATACAGTATGAAGAAGAATGTTTTAATGTAGACACATAGAATCAAAATACTGCTGTGATTTTATGCATCAAGTGTTCATTCAAGGCTAAGGCAAAATATCGAGATATATATCGTATAGCGCAATATGGCATAAAAATACCGAGATATTAATAAAAGCTAATATCGCCCAGCCCTACTACAACCACTGTGGATTCTGCAAAAGAGAGCAATCAGGATAATTTATAACACTGGGTACAGAGAGCACACAAACCCCTTATTCTTGAAATCAAAACTACTGAAACGCCCTGATCTAGTACACTTCCAAATGGCACAATAAACAAAATACTACCAGCAAATATTCAAGCATTTTTTTTTCCGAAAGAAAAGACATATGATCTTAGCGAGAAACCCACTTTGAAACATCTGCATGCACGCTCAACTTCAAAAACCTTTTGCATTTCAATATGTGGAGTGAAATTGTGGATTAGTTCAGACTCAGAGCTCAGACAATGTCCAACCATGAGTAAATCTAACAGCGGTACAAACAGATGGTATTGAAAAAGTACAGACAGAAGAGGGGTATGACTAACACTACAGTTCTCTCACATTTTGCAAAACTTGCTATTTGCTATTTATCTTATTTATTTCGACAGAATCAGTTATGGTGTGGTTGTTGATTGTTGTTTTTGGTGTAGACCAGGCGTGCCCACACTTTTTCTGCAGGCGAGCTACTTTTCAATTGACCGTGTCGAAGGAATCTACCTCATTCATATATATAATTTATATTTAATTATTTATGAAAGAGACTTTTTTGTTAACACGTTAAAGGTGTTTAATGATAACACAAGCATGTTTAACACATATATATTTGTTTTGTTTCATGAAGACAAGAACATAAGTTGGTGTATTACCTGGTGTTGATGACTTGCATTGTTTGGAATCAGACAGTAGTGCTGATAACGTCCACATTTTCGAATGGAGGAGAAAAAAGTCCTCCTCTGTCCAATACCACATGAAAGTGGTTAGTTTTTGGCGTCTTATTTGTCCAGCTTCCATACTTGTTTTTATACATTTTGCAAGAATTACATTGACGGCCAACTCCGTAGCTTGCTAACTTGTGCACGCTAGCTTTCTGAGACTCTTATTTTGATAGCGCAGGCGGGATGAAGCAGGGCTTTTATTGTGAAGATAGCAACTGTGCAGTCTGTCTTTAGGATTTTGACAACAGGTACGGCGCGAGAGTGTTGAAATAAAAAGTGTTTCTCGCCCTCCTCTCGGTCATGTTTTCTTAACAATGATCTGGCAGCAGCCAGCGTCACCTCGGAAGCCGTGCCGTGAATGTCAATCAAGTGACGAAAGCGACGTCGTAGTAAAGATTGATGATCACAAATTTTTAGGTTTATTTTTTGAATGTTTGGTTTGCGATCGACTGATCCACGGTCGACCGGTAGCTCGCGATCGAAGTAATGGGCATCCCTGGTGTAGACTATTAAAAAAAGAAGAAAAAGAAAAAAGAAAGACAGGAAGTAAGATCATCTATAGTACTGAAGGTAGGAATTGATAAACTAATACTTCTTCCTACTCTTTTTTTAAACATACTAAGGGTTTTTTATCATCTTGTGCTTCAAGTGTAATGTAGTATTTACATGTTTGAAATAAAGCATTCATTTATTTATTAATAGGATGCTGATTGAAAAAGATAATAATTGTGATCATATCAATATTACAGATAAGATGAATCACTGTTTCGAATAATGAATTAAAAAACATGATAAAGTTAAAATGCTGCTGACCCAAAGTGGCCGTGGAATATTGCAGATGAAATTCTGCTTAGTAACCGCTATGTCATCTGCACATGAAAGGGAAGTATTACTATTATTATGACTATTATTGTTATTATTATTGAGATGTTTAGAGCTGCGACAAAACTAATTTCCCTCCCTCCTTCCTTGTGAATAGCTCCCACTGACGAACAATGGCCGCCGCACGTGCACATGATCAGCAACTAAATCATCTCACACTCGTGCGTGTGTATGTGTGAGAGACAGCGAGAAAGAGAGACTAGCAGGTCCTGCTTGATTAATGGAGAAAAGTAGAAGAGAAAAATGTGAAGCTTGGTCATGTGAGTGAGTTACTTTTACATTGCTGCCAAAAGTGAAATAAGGATTATTGAATTAATCTTAGCTACACACACACAATATTGGAGTATATTTATTTTCAATAAAAATTGGAAAAAAATGTTTCATGTGAGTTCAATTATTCACACATTTGTTTTCTCTGGTTAATGTGGTTGAGATAGCCTCCGGCACCCCCCGCGACACCGAAAGGGACAAGCGGTAGGAAACTGATGGATGGATGGATGGATGGATGTTGATACTGCTCAAACTGACCCAACAAAAATGTACACACGAACAAAGCTTCAAAGGCTCAGTGTGTGTGCTTGCATGCAGATAAAGGCGTGTGTGTGTGTGTGTGTGTGTGTGTGTGTGTGTGTGTGGGTGTCCAGGACATAGGATTCCTTGTAGGAAGTCCTGCGAGGTAAACAAGAGTGAGTGCAGGCTAATGACTCCAGGACGGGAAAATATAATTTGCATTTCAATAAAGTGCACACACACACACGCACGTGAACGCTGCATAAATTCCCCAAAAATTCTATGTTCAAGGCTACTTGATTAGGTACACCATCTAATGAGATCCAACACATAAAATGTGCCTTTGCAGGAAGATGCTTCACAAAATGGCTGTTCTTATTCATTTGACACACATGCCACCAAAGGGAAGGTGTTCAAAATATTAAGAAACAACTCTCAGTCTCACCAAAAACATAATAACCAAAATAATAAACATGATGTTTCATGAATACCTCTCACAAGTCTACATGATCGCTCTGCGTACCCAAAGAAGTGTCCAGTCAATATTGTGTTCTAACTGCAGAGCACACAAAGTTTTAAAGTGCACTTCAAACAGCCCTCCATTTAAGTTAATTGCTGTGAAGGACAGTCAAAGCTGACTGCTCTTCCATTACGGTGCTGGAGACTGTGCTGTCAGATCAATCAGAAGACAAAGTTGTTTGCTGCACGTGTGTACTTAATCTTTTAAGTGCCTGAGTATGGTACACTTATGTTCACACAGGGAATTACAACAAAATGGAGCACACTGTTGTGATCATTAGTACTACTATACACCTCATGGTGCAACCTGGACACATCACCAGTGATTCTCCCGGGGTCATAGGGTGTCTTAATCAAACACCCTCACCCGCGCGACCCAGCCGAGGATGATCAGTCCCTAGACTTGTGTCCAGGTAGCGCACTACGCCACGCGTCCCTCCTCCTCAATCAGAGCCAACGTGAAGCCTTTTCAGACGCTTCTAAGAGGTTTTTATGGCTCTTCGCCTGTGCAGTCCACAAATCCCAAGGAGCCCCAGGACCCAGTTTAAGGACTCGCCCGCAAAACCCCTGCAGCCCACCCCAGTAGGCTTGCAGCGGGCCTTCCACCCATTCCTCCGGCAGTCAGCCACAAGATCTGCATATTTCGCCCTCTTCCTTTCCTGAGCTTCCTCCATTCTGTCCTCCCAGGGGACAGTTAGCTCAAGGAGCACCACCTGCTTGCTGGTTCCAGACATCAAGACCATGTCTGGCCGGAGTGTTGTAGTTGCGATAATGTCTGGGAATCGCAACTGCCTTCCTAGATCAACCAAGAGCTGCCAGTCCCTTGCTGTTGTTAGCAGGCCCCCCTGGGTCTTGTTGGAGGGTTGAGGTTTCTCTCCTGCTCGGACAAAGGCAATTGTGCTCTTGGTTGGGTGTTGCCGCTTACTGGTGTGGAGGCCAGTGCAGATAGGGTCTGCTATTGCCCGCAGGACCTGGTCGTGGCGCCACCGATACCTGCCATCTCCCAATGCCTTTGAACAACAGCTGAGGATGTGTTCTAATGATCCTCTTTTCTGACAGTCCTGGCACACAGGTGTGTCTATCAGGCACCAGGTGAATAGGTTAGCAGGGCTTGGGAGGACATCATAAACTGACTGGGACATCATAAACTGACTGAACCAATAACTTAAACTGGTGTGGCTCCGCATTCCAGAGTTCGGTCCAGGTGATCTTGCGACCACCTATGTGCTCCCACTTGGTCCAGGCCCCCTGCTAGCTCATTCCCACCACTCTGCTGAAGCGAGCCTCTTCCACCTCGGCGCGAACCTCCTCTTGGACAAGCTTTCACTTTTCCTTTCCTCTAGCTCTGCTGTAGCCTGGTTTGGTGTTTCTACCCAGCCCAGCCCGACCAGTAGTTACGATTCCCACCACGGTGCTATGCCGCAGCCTCGTCTTTGCCCGCTCCACTGCATCCTGGGCACGCCACTTCCTTTCTGCTCTGACCTCCACACCTGCTGAGGATACTTTCCCATCAGTGGAATCCCTGTAGAGCAGGACTTCTCTGGCCCGGGAAACCTTGAACTCCTCTGCCAGACTACTGAAAGGAAGCTGCAGCTTGGTGTCGTGTCCAAACAAAGCAATGCTGTTTAGGCTCCGTGGCAGATCCAGCCACCTGCGCAGGAATGAGCTGATCTTCCTCTCAAATCCTTCCACGATGGTCATTGGGAATTTGTACATCAGCAGCGGCCAGAGGAGACGAGGCAAGATGCCATGCTGATATATGCAGGCCTTGAACTTCCCTTTATATCTTTGCAAAGTTTTTTCCCCAAGCGTTGAAAATACTTTTCAGAGGATTCCACAGGGCCGTAGGCTGCCCGCTCCCTCCTTCGTTTATGGCAAGACCACATAGCGTCTGATTATGCCCTCTAGTTCTGCACCCTCGCCGCCAAATGCGACTGGAACCCTGCCACACAACTTGACGCCTTCAACCAGGGGCTCACATCCGACAATATATGGTATTGATTGAAATCCCGTCGGATATTGAAGACCTTAGGTGGTCCACATCGAGAAGAGGCTAGACGTACAAGAAGAGGATCAATATCAACTTTGGAGTTGGACAACGTTGAACCCATCGGTCTATCACCTGGGACCACCCACCATGCAGCTACTGGAGGAACCCATGCAGCTAAGTGGATGTCAGCTTTCTTCGGCCAAGAAGGGACGAGGCTTGCGGTTGAACCTTTGCCTATATTGTGGCCAGGCCAGCCAAATAATTTCGACCAGCCCTCTTTGCCCAGCGGACCAGCGACAACGTGGCTCGAAATCGACATTGACTTCCAGCAACGGGACATCGATGCTGGCGCTCCCTTTTCCACCGGCCTCATCTGTTCTTGCACCTCAAAGACTTCAGCTCCCAGGTACCCTTTCCTGGTCCCACAAGACACCAGATATTGTGACATTCATTGACACTGCGGCAGACAACAGTTTCATAGACAAAGGTTTACTTCATGCTAATGCTATGTGTCTGTATTAGCTAGCCCCGAGGTGGTCTATTCTTTAGACGGGCATCGTTTCGACCAAATTAGTCATCAGACCGTTCCCCTCACTCTTTGCATTTCAGGCAACCATGTAGAGGAGTGCCAATATATTTAATTATGCTTTCCCGCCAGTGATACTGGGACTAACATGGCTGGTCAGACATACTTCACATTAATTGGGAGAGGTTCAGTATTGCTAACTGGAGTGTATTTTGTCATTCACACTGCCTTACATCAGCTAACCCTCGTATCGGCTCTCCTGTAGATATAATTTCCAAGGAGGTTGATCTGTCTAGCGTCCCCTTGGTATATCATGACACAAAGTGTTTAACAAAGAGCATGCCTTGTCCTCGCCACCACATAGACCGTATAACTGTGGTAATGACATCCTCCCGGATGACACACTTCCTGCAGCTCGACTCTAAATCTCCGCTCCAGAACATAATGCCCTTGAGGTGTATATTTCCACCTCTTTTGCCTCAGGCATTATCCGTTTGTCATTTTCACCATTAGCGGTGGAGTTCTTCTTTGATGAGAAGAATGACAGTTGTCTCCACCCCTGCATTGATTACCTTGCGCTGATGAGATAGGCTCCAGCACCCCCCGCGACCCCAAAATGGACAAGCGGTATAAAATGGACGGATGAATGATAAGGTAAAAACTAAGTACCCCATTTCTCTTCTCTGTTCAGTTCTCTACACCATGCTAAGTATTTTACCAAATAAAACCTTCGTAATGCTCACCATCATGTACCCATCCAGGAGGCAGATGAGTGGAAGCGCTATATAAATATACTTCACCTCACTCAAACCAGTGACTTCTTCTTCGTAGACGCCTCCTTCTCCTTCTCCTCCTCTGAGGCTGATAGACGGCCATTTGGCTTTTACGGTCAAGGCAATTCTGGGTGTGAGAAGGAGCAGGGGTTTTCAGTACCTGGTGGATTGGGGGGATTGTTGTCCCAAGGACCCGTCTTGGGTCTCTCGCTCATTCATTCTCAATCCCTCTCGTCTGATTTCTATCGATGTTTTCCAGAAAAACCGGATAATCCGCCAGATGGCATCCATTAGAGGGTGGGGTTCTGTTACATATCGGGTGCCTCCTTCTTGCATTGTCTCGCCTGTGCTTTTTCTGTTGTGTCTCACCTGTGTTTTTACTGTTTTCTTTCCGTTGCCATTGTTTCCAGGGAAAGGCGGGAGCGACAAGCGCACCAGTTTTCATTCACCCTTTGCCTATTTAGTCTCATCTCACACACCAGTTGGCGCTGGATCTTTCCATGTTTCTACACGTTACTCCACGCCAACTCGGCTTGCATCTAGTCCTCCTGTTTGTTGAATTTATTTTTGTGACTTCTCTGTTCTGTAACTTTATTTTTTGAGTGCTCAGGCCTCCCATTTTCCCTTTGTGGTCTACTTTTGTTTACTTGTTTTCTTTGTACTGTTTCGTTTCACTAACTGCCTCCTGCCAGTGGCATTGTAATTTGTTGTCCTCCTTCCGGCTTTCTTTTGTTATTATTTGCTTTTTGATTGAATTAAATGGAGTCTTTTGTATATTTGCCTCATTGTTATTTTTAGGATTCTCCTCCAGAGTAAAAGCAGAACACCTACCATTGTTCTGTTTGACTAATTTCTCTTGATCACAACTTTTTCAACTACAAAATACTATATATTTATGATTCTTGATCATTTTGTATAGACATTGGACAATACTCAAGACTCCAAGAAAAAAAAAATTATCGACACCCCTACTTCGATAATTATACTGTATACACAGTATACGTAAGTCTGTTAAGGGAATAGAACAAGGTGTGCAATCCATTTTGCATCTTTGTCTTTATTAAAGTACAAAATATATTCTGATCATGAAAATGCCCACAATACTGAGCGGAGAAGATGCAAACATAACTATTTAGCACGCTCAATGTGATTTATCAACACTCATTACTGTTTCGCGAGAAATATTTCTACTGTTTTAATTTGAACGTGTCGGAAGGACATGTAAATTGACAGTTCCACACATGGTTGCAGGATCAGTGCTCGTGCGACATAGACAATGGACAAACGAGAATTGTCCGTCCTACGTGTGTCAACATTTTGGATAGTCAGAAATAAATAAAAAATATTACACATCATCTATTCAGCAAGGTTGCAGAGGGGTTAGTGCGTCTCCCGCACGATTCGAAGGTCCTGAGTAGTCCTGGGTTCAATCCCAGGCTCGGGATCTTTCTGTGTGGAGTTTGCATGTTCTCCCCGTGACTACGTGGGTTCCCTCCAGGTACTTCGGCTTCCTCCCACCTCCAAAGACAAGCACCTGGGGATAGGTTGATTGGCAACACTAAATTGGCCCTAGTGTGTGAATGTGAGTGTGAATGTTGTCTGTGTATCTGTGTTGGCCCTGCGATGAGGCCGCCACTTGTCCAGGGTGTATACCGCCTTCCGCCCGATTGTAGCTGAGATAGGCAGCAGCGCCCCCCGCGACCCTAAAAGGCATAAGCGGTAGAATATGGATGGATGGATGGATCTATTCAACAACATTGTCTAATTTTTCAGGTGCTAGAGACCTAAGGGGCTGATTAAAACAAATTCAATTGATGCGTTTGTGTCCTTTAGTATTTTTTTATGATATTTTTTTTATATGATAATAATAATGGATTAGATTTATGTAGCACTTTTTCGACAAAGCGCTGCAAAGAGAACTATAGCATATATATTATCAAATTATTTCTTATATGAAAAAAAACATTTTAAGTACGCATTTTTTGCTTCTTGAGTGGAATAATGTGCAACAAATGAGCGCACCTTCGGCGGTAAAAAAAAAAAAAGTGGTATCAGTATAGGTGCATTGCACGACTGCCTCTAAAATTCCAATAAAAAGTAGTACATGTCTGTGGCATGTTTGAAAACATAGCAAAACGCCACAGGTAAAAGCATGATAACATGCATGTGCAGTAAATGAGTGTGACTCTGTGGTGACGCTCTGTATAGTGCACACAAAATCAACATTTATATAAGGCCGTCTGCACCACTCTTCAATTGCACACGTAGTGTTAGTAAGTCGCACGCAACACTCCCACTAATTGTACGCGCTATTTTATAGAATGGACACGCTAATTAGCGCCTGGTGTTTGGAGCTTAGTAAATTTGGCCATTACTGACTTTGTTATATTTAAACCCCTTTTAGATTGTCTTTTTAAAAAGGTCATTAGCAACAAGTGGAGCGACTTTTTCTGGTCGCAATGAACACTTGAAACACTTGAATATATCCTCCACTGTATGAGTAGCAGGTCCTGCTTTTGGCCCATCCTCCATCGAAAAGCACTCACTTGGGACATGAAAAAAAACACAAAAAGCAGCGACAGATTCAGGTTTGTTTGTATTTATAAACATTTTCGTTTTGTTTTTATGCACGTGCCAATTAAACAAAATAGACAACGGCGTCTTCTTATCCTTTTCCTTTCCCTCTCATAACCCATTATTACAGGTAGACAGCAGTCCTGTGGGAAAAACTGAACATAGCGCTTACGGGAGAGGTCAAATAATATAACTAAACATTCACTAAGAGCAGAGTGTTGCTATTTTTGTCTTAATGACTATTTAAGATTGTTTCGCTATACACACACACTACTATATCTGTCGTGTGTGTGTGTGTGTGTGTGTGTGTGTGTATGTGTGTGCGTGTGCGTGTGCGGATCAATACAATTTAGCCTCCAGACACAATTAGCTTGCAGGAGGGTTGAGGGGGTGGGTAATCATTTGTGTAACAGACATCCTGCAGCGCCAATGACGCCACTCTAGGTGGGAACAAACCTGATTAGCTAGTGCTCAACGTAACGGAGACATAGGACATGTGTACACTAAGTTGTTTAACTTCTTAAATGAATAATTATTTAGCCTAAGCCCCGTTTCAGCCACACTAAACCAGCGTTTAAGGTCTCCCTCCTCGAAAATTTTTTTACATGGCTAAGTCAGCCGTGTATTTCTTGAATCTCCGGCACTTAGCTTTGTATGGACTCATTGCTCGTTTACAATGTGAGTTCGGAGAGGAAGTGACGCCAGAACGACCACGCCCACACAGGAAGTGACGTCAGAAACCCCGCGCAACACACAGGAAAAGACATCAGAAAGAACAGAACGCACCACAGGCAGCTTCATAACAAAGATGGCTACGGATAATCCGTGTTTCTCCTTCTTCTACATGTACAGGCACTTTTGGAAATCAATACCTTAAGAGAAGGCAATACAACCCTTCTCAGACAGCAAGAGAACTCTCTAATGTCCGGGTCAGCTGTGAGTATTTACCCAAAAACTTGGTCCCTTTCTCCTGTGGATTTGATCGTGGTAGCCAGTGTGTGACTACAAATATTGCTTTATGGATGCGACTGAAATGGCCAGGCAGTGTGCATGATGCCTGCGCCTTCGCTTACTCCGCCATTAGCGCACGGCTGAAAGATGGAACCATGCCCTCGTGTCCCAAACAATTGCTGGAAGATGAAGATCTGCTCCCTGTTTTTATTTTGGGTGACCCAGATTATCCCCTGACGCCATATCTCACGAAAGAATACCCCAACGGCGGAGTCAACCCACAACAACAATACTTTGGGTATTCTCTGTCTAGATTCATTGTTGATATTGTTGTATAATGTTCTTTATCGCATTGTGTACTTTCCCATGTCGATTAAAGATTTGATTCATTTATGATGTCTCAGGTGTGATTCACTACAATAGGGCCCCATAGCACTCTGGATTTTAGTCAATTGAAATACCACAACACAGGATATTGTTCAAAGAGGATATATTATAATTTAAAACGTGCACACAAAACACAGCAAACTACCGTATTTTCCGCGCTATAAGCCGCCCCGTGTTATAAGCCGCACCTTCAATGAATGGCATATTTAAAAACTTTGTAAAGCTATAAGCCGCACCGGGTCATAAGCCGCGCCCACGCTGCGCTAAAGGGAATGTCAAAAAAACAGTCCGATAGGTCAGTCAAACTTTAATAATACAAGCCAGTGTGCGAATGTGCAATCACAACAATAGTAACACTCAAAATATTGCAGAGCAATAGCAACATCAATAACTCAACTTTGCTCGAACATTAATGTCACAGCACACAAAATAAACATTTAAAGCTCACCTTCAGAAGTTATTCCTCATCCATAAATCCCTCGAATTTTTCTTCTTCGGTGTCTGAATTAAAAAATTGGGCGAATACGGCATCCAAAATGGCGGGCTCCGTCTTGTCGAAGTCATCAGAGTCAGTGTCGCTGTTGCTGTCCGACAGTTCCATGAATCCTGCCTTCCTGGCCGGATCTTTTTTCAGCTATCTTGTTTTTACAATATGCGTGGAAAGTAGCCAGCTTTTCTTGAAAGTCTTTTGGCAGTTGCTGTGAAATAGTAGTCCGTGTGCGGATGGAGAGATTGCGTCTTTTCATGAACCGGAAACACCAAGAAGCACCACCTTTTAAAATCCTCCAAGTGAAGTTCGCTTGCTGGCGCTGTTGCCTTCATTGGAATAGTGATGGTACTGACACTTCTGCTTGCTGCTCGAGTTTGTCCTCCAACTGTTGCCATCTTGCTTTGTTCCCTCAAACTCTGTGTTGTCTTCTTTACTTGGCGCAGGTCATCTTGTTGCTTCCTCCACCTAAGCACCATTGATTCATTTATGTTCAATTCTCTCGCTGCTGCTCTATTTCCGTGTTCTTCTGCGTGACTTATTTCCTTGAGTTTGAATTCGGATTAGCCGCGCGCTTCTTCTTCTACGGGGGCGGGTGCTTACCTTGGCGGTTGCGTACCGTAGAAGAAGAAGCGCTTCCTCTTTCCAGGTGGGCGGGTGCTTACCGTAGAAGAAGAAGCACTTCCTCTTTCCAGGTGGGCGGGCGCTTACCTTGGCGGTTGCTTACCGTAGAAGAAGAAGCGCTTCCTCTTCTACGGGGAAAAAAGATGGCGGCTGTTTACCGTAGTTGCGAAACCTAAACTCTATGAAAATAAATATTTATATTAATACATATATAAGGTGCACCGGGTTATAAGCCGCACTGTCATCTTTTGAGAACATTTTTGGTTTTTAAGTGCGGCTTATAGCGCGGAAAATACGGTATTTACAATATAGCTCTTTAAATAACTTCACAGTGAAGTAAAGTCATCTATTGGAGAGCAGATGGACGCTTTTTTATTTTTATTTTATTTTTTTTATTTTTCCCGCGCATGCGTACGAGGTCGCGTTGCACCTGCGCACGGAGGTGGCGGGGGTGTTAAACAGTGGCATTGTTATGTGTGGACACGGAAAAGGCTAGGTGTGATTTACTCTGGATAACCTTAGTGTAAACAGGGCCATAAACCGCAGGCAGGGCAAGGTGTGACCCCATTTTGGTCTTTCTTATTTATTATTATGACCATAGTTATTATTAGACTAATGAAGGGCCCCTATCCCACCATAAACCTAACGCACACCTCTCCCACATACACACTCAGTGTGTTTACATGCACTAAAAAAATAATTACAGGTCGGAAGTCACTTAATTTTGTTGAAAGTAGCTTTTTAAAACACATGTAAAAACCTTTACGTTTTTTCATAGAGCGTGTAATGTTTCCAAGGAAAAACTTTAATAAGGTTTTTGACTTTTTAAAGATGGGATTAACATATGTAGATTATGATCGTAAACCAGTTACATCTTGCATGTATAAGCACTCTCGTCATCCATCATTATAACCGTACACAGTCTACACACGTGCCAGGCTTCCAAACATAATAACCCGGAAGGACCGTAGATGGGGAACTCCATGATCAGAAACCCCACAATATTTACATATTTATGTCTATACTTTATCAATAATGTTTATCCATCCATCCACCCATCCATTTTCTACCACTTGTCCCTTTTATCATCAAGCATTAAAACCAGTGGCATCATTTGGGCTTTTTAGTTGTGCAAAAGGCTCCTTAAAATATATTTAAAAGCTTCCAAATTATTTGTGTTGGGTTTTCACACATTTAATATACAGTAGCCAGAATGTGAGTTTTAATAATCATACAACCTGTGAATATGATTAAAAATATATCAGCTTTCCCTTTACCTCACGGAGTAAGATTAGTTGATTCATGTAGCATTATCATTAGTGGATAATAATCACGATACACCATCATTATTATTATTAGTATTATTAGTGAATCAACCGGGGACTCCCTGTGTTTGACAACCATTGACGTCTGTGTAAATTCAAACTTTAATCAATGTTCCTTGAACGCACTACAATTATGTGCTATGAGATGCAAAAGTAAAACTTAAACATAACTGTCGCCGCAAATAAATGTATTGCATTTTTGCCTAATTGAACATTTATGACAGTGTATTTTATAACTGACTTATTTAAATGGAAAAAATATATCTTCAAATCTTAAAAGCCCTGGCAATGGTTATGGGGTTTTGGCCCTAAACGACTGCATGGAGTGTTTATGCCACGGGCCGGCCCTGAGTATAGGCCACCTAGATATATGGCTTGAAAGTGTGACGTGGAAACACAATGCATGATGGGTCTTACTGCATCTGCATAGCATCTTTGCATTGGGTTAGATGCAAGACTCCTTTCCTAAAGTTTTGTTTATTTTTTAACAACTTGCCAATATGTTTGTTACAAATGTGTGGCATCAATAATTGCCACAATAATCATGTCATGATTGCTTTGGGGAAAAAAATAAAGATTTGGTGAGATTGGCCTCGTTTCCAGCGCAAAAGCAAAGCTATGGAACTCGGTTAGTGATAAAAGAAACAGGAATACATCAGCCGTACCAAACTACAGACATCCGTTTTAACGCCATTACCTGGTACATGTTGGTGTGTTCACAGCATATTCAGACAGGTAGGTTTAAAGAAAAGCATGTTTTAGTCTGTTTTACACGTAGCATTTGTTAGCTGTTGCCTGTTAAGTGTTTGCTTAAGCTAACTGTGGCGCAGCTATTAAACAACAGACAGTAAAAAGCATGTTGTCTGTTTACTTTTAATCACAGCTGAGCACAAAATGAATGAGTATTATTTTTGGAGCGGTAGCGCAGAGATCAAAGTATTTAAAGGTAACATTGGCCTTGTTTCCGGGGAATCCTGCTTATGAAACGAGGCCGGGGGACTTGCGTATCTTGAACACATAAGAGATGAAAGCCTTAACGAACCTTGCATTCTGAAATTCTTCACTGGTAATAAAACTGACTCCTTTGATGAAATATAGGCACATTTGGCAGCACTTTTACTTGTAGTGAGCCTTTGGAACAGGGTTGTCATGGTACAGTCTCTAGTTGTTTTTTATTATTATGTACACAATAGGGACAAGCGATACAAAATGGATGGAACCATTTTAATCCATTTTTTTGCTCGCTTTCACATTGTAAACAAAGCCTTTATCCAACAAGTGTGTCTACCCAGCCCCAAAATGCATTGCAAAAATCACGTGGCCTTTCGAGCCCAATAATGATACCCAAAACAGATGCCACTGACAGGGAGTTAACATGTTGACACTTATGTTTTATATTTAGGAGTCACCTCTTTGTTAAAGTTAAAGTTGGGATTTTCTGGGAAAAAAGTCACAGAAAGCGGAAAAACAGAATCTGCTGTTACATATGATGTCACCCAACACTTGTTTTTACACTTGCATGACGCTTGAGAAGGGAAAGATGTGACTTAAAACTTATATACCAGCTTGCTCCTTGGGCAGAGGATTTCTACTGACATAATGGGGAAAACACATGTATAGATCTACCAGAAAGTCCAATCAACACAACTACAACTGACAGAGCCCTCAATCACAGCAGGTGTCTTAGTTCAAACCAGGGGACCCCAAACTTCGGCCCGCAGGCCGGAAGCCGCATATTGAATCATTTTTTTATTCTGTCCTGTCCAGCCGCTAAGGCAAATCATATTTTTTATGTAGATGCCCATATCTGCTGTAAAGATGTACTTTGCAAAAAAGAATTACAGAATAATTCGCTTGTTAGCTTATTTGTATTTGACTTAAATAAATGTTGAGATATTTTTAGTGTTTGGTGCAGCGGGACCAGAGCAGGAGGGGATACGAAAAAAGAAGACATTGCTGAAGATGAATGGGCAAAAATACCTGTGGAGACATGAACATAGCTGGTCAGCAATTATAGGAAGCGTAACAGCCAATAGAAGCTTTTCTATTGATTACTGAAAAAGGTATGAATCATTTTGGACATGCCACTTTTGTTCAAATGTAAATAAAAGCTGAGAAACATTTTTTTCCCACAATGATGCCTCTTGAACTTAACTTTATTATCTCTTGGGATAATATGTGACGTGTCATTTCCAATAAAGAAAAAAACTTGCTGGTTGGATCAATGTAACTTTACGTCAAGATTTGTCAGGGCGATGAACAATATTGGGCTTGTATGCATGTATGTATATATACATACAAATATTCATATATATACATTAGTGTATATATATATATATATATATATATATATGTGTATATATATATATATATATATATATACGTATACACATATATACATACATACACGCTCATATATATATATATATATATATATACATACATACAAACACACATAGATTTATATATATACACATATATATGTACATTCAGATATACACACGTATATATATATATATATATATATATATATATATATACACACATACATATATATATACATACACATATATACATATATATATATATATACATACACATATATACATATATATATATATATATATATATATATATATACAAACCCTGTTTCCATATGAGTTGGGAAATTGTGTTAGATGTAAATCTAAACTGAATACAATTATTTGCAAATTCTTTTCAACCCATATCTAACTGAATGCACTACAAAGACAACATATTTAATGTTCAAACTCCTAAACTTTATTTTTTATTTTTGCAAATAATTAACTTAGAGTTTCATGGCTGCAACACGTGCCAAAGTAGTTGGGAAAGGGCATGTTCACCACTGTGTTACATCACATTTTCGTTTAACAACACTCAAACGTTTGGGAACTGAGTAAACTAATTGTTGAAGCTTTGAAAGTGGAATTCCTTACCATTCTTGCTTGATGTACAGCTTAAGTTGTTCAACAGTCCAGGGTCTTGTCGTATTTTACGCTTCATAATGCGCCACACATTTTCTATGGGAGACATGTCTGGACTGCAGGCGGGCCAGGAAAGTACCCGTACTCTTTTACTGCGAAGCCACGCTGTTGGAACACGTGGCTTGGCATTGTTTTGCTGAAATAAACAGGGGCATCCATGATAACGTTGCTTGGATGACAACATATGTTGCTCCAAAACCTGTATGTATCTTTCAGCATTAATGGTGCCTTCACAGATGTGTAAGTTACCCATGCCTTTGGCACTAATGCACCCCCATACTATCACAGATGCCGGCTTTTCAACTTTGCGGAGGACACCACGTCCACAGTTTCCAAATATAATTTGAAATGTGGAATCGTCAGACCACAGAACACTTTTCCACTTTGCATCAGTCCATCTTAGATGAGCTCGGGCCCAGCTAAGTCGGTGGTGTTCCTGGATGTTGTTAAAAAAATGGCTTTCGCTTTGCATAGCAGAGTTTTAACCTGCACTTACGGATGTAGCGACCAACTGTAGTTACTGACAGTGGTTTTATGAAGCGTCCCTGAGCCCATGTGGTGATATCCTTTACACACTGAATTCCGTTTTTGATGTAGTACCGTCTGAGGGATCAAAGGTTCGTAATATCATTGCTTACGTGCAGGGATTTCTCCAAATTCTCTGAACCTTTTGATGATTTTACAGACCGTAGATGGTAAAATGCCTAAATTCCTTGCAATAGCTCGTTGAGAAATGTTGCTCTAAAACTCTTCGACAATTTGCTTACAAATTGGTGACCCTCGCCCCATCCTTGTTTGTGAATTACTTAGCATTTCATGGAAGCTGCTTTTATACCCAATCATGGCACCCACCTGTTCCCAATTAGCCTGCACACCTGTGGGATGTTCCAAATAAGTGTTTGATGAGCATTCCTCAACTTTATCAGTATTTATTGCCACATTTCCCAACTTCTTTGTCACGTGTTGCTGGCATCAAATTCTAAAGTTAATGATTATTTGCACACAAAAAAAATGTTAATCAGTTTGAACATCAACTATGTTGTCTTTGTATTATATTCAACTAAATATCGGTTGAAAATGATTGCTGGACTGATAAGCAGATCGTACATGCTGTAGAAGGCGACAAAGCCAATGGCTTCATAGCACGCCCTAATACTTATTGACTGGGTGACTGCCGGCAGTCATTCTAGAGAAAGTTTGCATCTTCTATTTTCTTCTTCGCTTTGTGACACGGGTCCTAAATGGCTCTTTGAATGGTAAAGGATATTGATCCCAGAACCATGTATATCAAATATTTCCAAATGGTTCAACCGCCACCCGCCCGAATCTAATTAAAATCTATTTTTTCGTCATGTCACCCGCCCGACCCGCGGATAAACTCCGCGAATGAGACCGCAAACCGCGCATCTCTAATGTGTGGGTTAGTGCATGTGTCTCACAATATGAAGGTCCTGGGTAATTCTGAGTTCAATCCCAGGCTCGGGATCTTTCTGTGTGGAGTTTGCACGTTCACTTCGTGACTGTGTGGGCTCCCTCCGGGTACTCCCGCTTCTTCCAACCTCCAAAGACATGCACCTGGGGATAACGACTTGTCCAGGGTGTACGCCGGCTTCCGCCCGAATTCAGCTGAGATAGGCTCCAGCACCCCCCGCGACCCAGAAACGGACAAGGGATGGATATATATGTGCGTGTGTACATATATACATATACGTATCTATAAATACGGACACACACATGGATAGATGGATGGATGGATGGATAGGCCCCAGGTCAAACTCTTTCCACGCAAAGTGGCCATGGGTCAAAAAGTTTGAGGACCCCTGCTTTAGACAACCAGCAGCAGCTTGTGCATTAAACTAAACATCACGTGACCACCGAAAACCGGAAACGTGAGGTCCTCACCTTCCTTACGTCACAGCACAGGTGCGCAAACCAAGTCCCTGCTCGGAACACCATCACCACCCACCACAGGGAGCATGCGCAGTCACCACTAAAGTGTCAGGAAAGTTGGCGGGAAAAGTCAGAAGAGTGCGCGTGGGACAGGTGTGTCTCACCTGTTTGTCGAAGCCGACAGCCGGAGCAGGACCAGCGACAAGACGCGCACCGACACCTTCCCCGGTTGCCACGCCGAGTTCGGACAGTCGCCTTCGGCTAAGCACCAGCAGGTAGACAAGCACTCCGAGCCACACGAGCACCGCCACGGCCACCGCCAACCGCCGACAAAGACGCTTCATTTCCTGCCAGAGCAGCCGGCGGCGCCCGCTCTCACGGAGCCGTGCTGGCGAGCACGCCGACACGCACGCAAACCAAGAGGAGCAGCAAGAAGAAAGCCACGAGAACATTCTAGACACTTCCTCACTCTACGTTTTTCATTCTACATTCTACACACTTCCTCACTCTCACCCAGCGTGTTGGAGCCAACTCCAGACTTGCTCTCTTCGCGTGCGCGTGAGCGCCACCTGCTGACGCCTGTCAAAATAAGAGCACAGCGTGTAATCGGGAACAATAAATACTTTTACTGTGTAGTTGTAATGTATGACATAAATATCTAGGATTGTTTTCAAAAGAGGTGATTATGAGTATGTATCTATAAATACCACTTCTTGAGATACATGTTTAAGGAGCTCAAGACCAAAAAAATCATCCTTTTACAAATGTGGTTACATTGTACTGTCCTTTGCTGCCATCTAGTGTTCTCAAGGAACTCTCCTTTCCTCTATCTTGTGCCTTTTTCAACTTTTGTCTTTCGGTCATACTATACTCGTGCTGTCAAACGTTTTTTTTTTTTAAGATTGTTAGTAGTTACAATTTTGAATTGCAAGTAATCGCAAACAATCACAGGATAATTTTTGCTTATATAGTTTACTTAAAAAAACAGTATTTTGTCAAGAGCAATATGTTGTCCGAATGTATACGATTTAAATGTCATTTATTCGCCAGCAAGCACATATGATCACTGGTCGTTGATCCTATAACTACCCATCTATCATTTTACCATAATCCATATGCGTTCACAAAGTACGCAGAATATGATTTGCGAATAAATTGAACCCTTTTTTTTTCCTGAGACAGATTTGTATTAAAAAATTGTATACTTACTAAGGTATATTTATTATTTATGTGTTCACTGTTGTTACAGAGAACAAGGAACATGGATAAAATTACTATATGCATACTTGTCAACCTTGAGACCTCCGATTTCGGGAGGTGGGGGCCGGGGGCGTGGTTAAGGAGAGGAGTATTGTCACATTAGCATGATTGATTGAAACTTTTATTAGATTACACAGTACAGTAGGGGTAGGATTAAATTAGCTCTGCTTATTCCTACTCCTTTTCGGATGTGCTGTAATGATACAACTGGAATCGTGTGATGTATTACATTGTATCGTATGCATGTTCCAAATAAAATGAAACTGAAAATGCAAAAGGAGCATCTGTGTTGATACACAATGAAATATTTTTGTTTAATCCCATTGCTGCATTATCCTTTACACCATAAAACTTTGGGAAACGTCTCCTTGCATTAGAGTAGAGTAACTTCACTTTAATTTATGATTCAGTATTCATGACAATAAGGAAACACACATTTTTAATCCAGTTTATTTTCCTCAGCAGAACAGGGAACGCAAAATCAAAAGGAGAAAACAGGACAGAAACGTTCTTGCTTCTTTTCAATACAATGAACTAAATATGCCACTCTATGCTAGGGTGTAAGTAACTCAAACTGATATAAGGTTAAATAATTATTTTCTTTAAAAAGGTACACAAAGATATTTTCTTCCATTTCTAATTAGCACTCAAAAAGCATTTCCTTTCCAAAATCATCCCAGCCAGATTTAGCTGTGACGTTTTGTCCCTTTAGTCGGGGAGGAAGGAGGCATCGTTGATTGATTCTCCCTTTCCTCCTGCTATGATGCTTAATTAGCTCCTGGTGGAAGGAATGCGCTAAAACAAACCAAATCCACAATGTTTCACAAATTAGGAGCGAGGACAGAACACAAAGCAATCAAAATTAATTTAAGAGTTCTGGATCAAAGCGAGTGGTAGCGTCCCAACAGTTTTAATTTGTGATGTCATGCACGTCAAATTGATCCTTCACGTCGGCAGCATTTGCGATACCAGTGAATTTGATCATGTCGCTGATATCCCTAAAATATGGGAGTTTTATTTCTGTGGAAATCCGCTGATAAAGATCTTATTTCTGAGAGACGATTAGCGTGCTAGCTTGAGAGCAGACGAGCAAAAGACATACATACATCCTATGTATGTATGTACATACATTTAATGTATGTATATACATACATAGGATGTATGTATATACATACATTATATGTATGTATATACATAGATCCTATGTATGTATGTCGCCCTGCAATCCTCAGTTAGGAAAAGATTCAATTCTTGTTGCAAAGAGAAAACCCACACGGCCCCTTATCCAAACATATAAATTCTAGCCACAAAAGACAAAATAAGAAATAAATTAAAAGAACGGTTTGAGGAGGGTAGCATGTCATGTGATCCCCTCAGGTACTCCTTGGCGGTGTTCTGGTGAACAACTTCATGAGAATACAAAAATTCAGTCGTACTTCCCGCCAAGTGTGAGGAACAACAGTACCGAGCGTCAGGGAGGGGAAGGAAGAGGAGGATTTGCTACACGCACGCACACACACACACACACGTTTTGGGTTTTCCCTGGAGTCAGCGGTCCATCAGAGTTGGAGCGCCAATACTGCACGAGGAACCGATCACTGGTGGAAGAAAAGTGAAAAAGAAGAGGAAGGTGGGGTCGACCTGAGGCGTCGTTGGCCGGGCGGACGCCGCGACTGACAGAGAAGACGAGCGTTGGGCACAACGTCCAGAACTTGCTGTACTTAGGAAAGAGAAAAGAAGAGCGGAGAGAGGAAGAGCAACGCATAGCAGAGTGGATCCGCCTCCTTGGCGTCTTTCCTCTGGATAAGGGGGCGGGGTTAAGGCTGTGTGAGTGCGAGCTGCTTCGCCAGGAGTCCAATCAAATGCTCCAGCAGGAAAATCAGAATCATCAAGCTCAGGTCCCCCCCAAACCCAAACCCCTACCCCACCCTCACCCACCCACTTATGGTCATAGTCCTCACCCCTCCCCCCTCCCCCAGTCTTGGTAAGCGCCTCATCTTGGATTTAATGGTGAGCTGGGGCGTGGCCAATCAAGAACACTCCTCCCCAATGCGTTGGCACGACCGCCCCACCTTGCGGTCCAGTTTGACCATCTTGAGGACGGCCTCCTCGCGGCCCCGGCCCAGGTGGTCGAAGAGGCAGTCGTGTTGCTCAGGGAGGCGGTGCAGCATGCAGAAGACATATCCTACAGGAAACACACATGGGAAATGTCAATCAGAGGTGATCGCTGCGTCATGTGACACGGTGTGTGGCTCTACTGACCACAGCGACAGGAGCCCAGTTCCTGCTGGACCAGCTCCAGTTTGGTTTGGCAGCGGTAGCAACGCCGGCGTTTCTTCTGCTTCGGCGTCCCGCCTGTCTCCTCGCTGTCGCCATCTTTTGCCTCCGCTCGCAATCGCTTCTCCGGCGTGGCCTCGCTCTCTGAGGCAGAGGCTGTGAAGGCGGCAGAAGAGTGGTGGGTTAAAAACGGGTGAAGGGGCGAAGCGAGTGGCGGTGTAATGGAGGGGACTGTACCTGACTCTCGAGGACGCTTCATGGGGGTACACAGTGTACCCTGTGCCGTTTCTGTAGACGACACACCTGCAAAGTGGGCGGGAAAATAAGTCTGAGATGAGTGGAGCCAAATATTTTAGAGAAATTATCTGCTGCTTACCCTCCATGGAGGTGGCAAAGAGTGGCGACGGTTCTTCAGCTGCTGGCTGCTCTGCAGAGCTGGGTGGCGACGATGATGATGACGATGCTGCCGCTGAGGATATGGACTGAGTGCTGCTGGTGGTGATGGCGGTCTCGCTACTGAAGACAGGCGTCTGGCTACTGCCGCTGCTTTGCATGGCCTTGGAGGTGCAGTCTTCACCAGGCTGCTTCTTCTGGATGTCTGCAGCAATGAGGACCAACATGTCTTACACCATACTACTTCTCTAGCCCAGCAGACAGAATGTTGCACAATTATGTTCCTGATATTTTCATCGTTTACATGACAGGGTCAGATATTAAGTTGAATGAACTTACCAGCAAAACATTTGGAGCAGAGGTTCATGGTTTTACTGGACCTGCAAAGATATACGTATCTAGTAGATCAAATTGTGGAACCTTAGCAACCTTTGCTATGCTCGTTAGCAAAATGTTTGAATTAAGTATGTGCCAATTGATCGGCCACCAATCAGCATCGGTTGATTTTCGTAAAAAAGTATTTGATCGCCATTGCCAAAAAATATCTTTCAATGACCATCAAAAACGCTGATTCCCTCTGGCTGTTTATGGCTCTCCATAAACAGTGTGGAGCCGCTCCTCTAACCTTACAATAATAAACTCCTTCACGGTAAATAAATTGCATTTCTTAGTACCGTAAGTAGAGAAAGTCCAAATGGAGCAACAGCACAAAGCAAGTGTAACGTCATGCTTGTTGTAGCTCGCCTCTGTAGCCAGGGACATCGAGGGACAAAAGTAAAGAGTCTCAAATCACGACTACCTTCTGTATTAACACCAGAAAAAGATGCAAAATTTGTTGCTAGTTGTTTCATAAAAATCTCATTAATAGTCTTTAAACACTTGAAAAAATCTCAACGAAGTACATTGTACAATAAGCAGCAACAGTCGAAAATATGGCAAAAACGATAAAAAAAATTCCTAATAACTATATATGAATACATTTTCTTTACCTTTTTTAAAGAAAGAAATATAGCAAATCATGCAAATGTCTTAACATCAGGACCACGCCCCCACCACCAAGGGTATCTTGGCAGTCTAGGGGAGACCCTGTTGCTGTATATTTTGAATTAGAATGCATTAAAAAAGAACATGAGTTTTTGTCTTTCATAGGAATTACAGATGATAGGCAAAATTAAAAATAAAGTGCTGTTCCCTTTAAGACATTTGATACAATGTTGAGTGGTCAGTGTACAGCTCGTATGAGAATGTGAATTTCAGTATGTGAATTTACTGTCCCTTCAAAATAAGTCACAGTCATTAAGTACACCCTAAGAATTCAAGCAACTTAATTGGACTATACTAACAGCACCACCAGTCATTAAGTACACCCTAAGAATTCAAGCAACTTAATTGGACTATACTAACAGCACCACATATGAGACGGCCCGCAATTTAGTCCCCCGGGACCCTGATTTAATGAGTACTACAAGAACAATAGTATGTACATAATTTAAATAGGGATGCAACAGTATCAAAATCTCACAGAGCGATAATATCAAGGTGTTAGGACAATTGTACGAGTGTGGGAATATTTTAGTTTATACCTTTGGAACAAGATGAGTATATCAACACCAAGGAGTGGTGCGAATGTGCGTGACGGCAACAAACCTGCACCCCGACTTTATTTATTTTATTTATTTATTTCGGTAATCTTCACATCTTACAGTCGACACTTATTGAGACGTTTGGTGAACAAGCCAGGTGAATGTAAACAAAACAGCGAAAATAGTGTGCGTACACAGAAAATGTTAAATACATCAGCAAAGACATGCTGCCGTTTACTACTGATGAAAAACTAGCACTTCTAAAAATGCTGCAAACATTTGACGGATATTAGTCATACAGTCATGTCATGTTGGTGTTTCTTCACTTGGAATCTGCCAGACTTAAAACATTTTTTTCATATGACCTGTTAATACATCTGCTTACACTGTAGTGTTTGTTACTCTTCACTTTTGTTTAAACAGGTCTTACCTTGATTGTCAGTTAAGTAATGTACAACTCTACCTCTGCCTCCATGTTCATTATTTCAGTGCAACTTTGTCAATACTTTATTTAGCTGTTTTACTTATTGTTTTGGTTGTGTATATTTGAGGGTCCTCCACCCCCTCTTTAACATATATTATTGCTTTTCGTTGGGATTTTTATTCAAGTGCAAAATTTTAGTAACACAAAGTATATTTTACTTTTTTTTTTTTAACTTGGAGTTTTAAAATTTTGCATTCCAATTACAATGCTAGTACAAGTTTAATGTATTTTAAAGGATATACAGTACATGTGTATTATTACATTAGTGGTTAATTTGGCAATAATATTGTTTATTGGCAATCATTTGTACATATTGTACATACAACATTGACATATTGTCAATTAAAATTTGTTATCGGTCCAGACCTATTTATTCTGATGATGTTTTTCAAGAAATGTCAAAAAAAACAAACAAAAAGTATTACTCTCATCTACTACAAACTCTTTACTTTTCTGCTCATGGCGTTAAAGGCCTCCACCTTGTCGGCCCCAAGCTGCGCAGAGGACTCTAGGAGATGTAGTTTATTTTAAGACCCAGCCAACGTTAAAGCACCAGAAAAAAAATGAACACAAAGTTTTTGTTTGATACTGTCATGATACACCCCTATTAAATAGAATAAGATATAAATATAGTAGATTGTAAATAGCGTAGGTTAGTAAGAATAGATTATCAATGGAATAGAACAGAATAATAGAAGAGATTGTTCAAATTGAATGTGAAAAAAATAAAAGCAAACAAAGCAAACCAAAAAATGCCCAGTTTAGCACAGTTGGGACACATTTGCAAATTAAATGTACCTGTGATCGTTATTATGTTGGAAAACTACCCAAAGAAGTCATGCTTCAGTGTGCCACAGTACATGTTGGTGTTCATATTATCCTCAATGGATTGAAGCTACCCAATGTTGGCAGCACTAATGCAGCCCCAGAGCATGATTCCTCACCAAGATGTCAGCACACGTTTGACACTATCCGAAGCAAATACGTTTTTATCTTGATCTCATCACAGGATATACTTCCACTTATTCTTAGTCTGCTTGTCTTCACAAGATTACTCACAGCTTTCTTTAAAATTCTCTTTAGAAGAGGTTTCCTACTGGAACCGCAGCCATGCAGACCAATTTAATGCAAAATGTATGGTCTAGCCCAGACTCTTGAAACCTCTGCAGTAATGCTGGTAGCACTCATATGTCTATTTGTTAAACACAACCTCTGGACATGACACTTAAGCCTAAAACATCTTGATGTTGAGCACATTTTTTTTATATGACATGGAGAACTGACAATATGAGTGAGTATGGGAATGAAAATACCAAATATAAACACACCTGACACGTATGCAACTTTGTTGATATTTTTAGCCTAGAATACTCCTATAAAATCGAGGTGGTCGAACAACAATCTCTTTAGTGAAAAAACAAAACATGCCATGCCCAAGCAACATTGGTAAACTCAACAGTCCTTGGCCCGCACCAACCTAGTCAGGACTCAGTCTGCAAAATTCACAGCCTCATACACAGAAGGAAATCACAGAACTATTCAGGTCATATATCTTAAAGAGGTCATATGATTTGTTTCTACACATAAAACACTTCCATGTGGTCCACATAACATGTAATGGCCTCAGCCCCTTTGACAGTCTCTTCAGGATGCGTCGTTTTGTTGGCAGTCTTAGTTACGTGGCTCGTACTTCAACAGCGTCTTCTACCTGTTGGCCATGCTGTAGTTTTTAGCGCTTCCATATCGTGTTTACTGACAGATATGTATAAGTATAAACTATATGCTATTTTGTATTAGAAATTGCAACACTGGAGGCTGCACGTGCATTTACAAGCTAGTCTGCCTTACAGCAAGAGGATACAGGAAAAAAAAAGGAACTTAATGACGGACTACAATGGCGGACGGGGAAAAAACGTTACAGGTTGCGTTCCTGCATTTCTTCTCCAAGTGACTTGTTTGGGAAAGTATGGAGGAACGCAAGCAAACTTATGCACATCCTAAATATACAAAAACAGGTATTAATCGGTACTTAAAGTTGGTTTTGCATAATAGGTTACCTTTAAGAAATGTCTGATCTGTTATGGACACCACACACAAAGATTTAAAAAAAACCCAACATTGAGCAGTTTGATAATTATAAAGAAAAAAAATTGTTTTTTTTTGTCATTGCACATTAAGAATAACAATATGTCTTATCAAAAGTCAGACTTAGGTTATTTAAGCTAAAAATTTTGCGTGAACGAACGTCATCTAACAGAAACGAAGATGAATCACATCAATTGCCGGGAAAATAAGCAATATAGAAAAGGACATCCAAGAACGGCTCTATGTGTTGATGAATGATGGCACGTAGCTATGAGGCCACAGATGGCCAGGGCAGACAGACTTGAGTAACATTTGACATTCCTGTTATTAAAAGTACTAGACTTCAGATAAGGTTTGCAGTTCTTAAATCAAGTGTTTACTACGAGGATTGATCAAACCTATTGATTGCCTGTTTAAACAATGTTAGATCGATATGTACCTTCCTTAAAACTTGCCAAGCACTCGAGCAGGGCGATTCGGGCCAAAACTCATAACCTGGTATTTTTAAGCCAAATGGCAATATTGGAATATATATCGGTATCTCAAACAAAAAGTTCAAAGTGCTTAAGGTTTCCTAAATATTTTATGGCTAGATAACCAGTGTTGAGAATATACAGATCACTTTTGTCGTAGATAGTAATGTAACATATTGCTTATTCTATAAAGTAATTAGTTAGCAGTTACGATGTCAAAGCAGTTTTTGTTAATTTTGTTCATCACGTACCACAGAGCTATGCGGTTAACTTGTTTATAGCCTTCGCTTGTGCACCAGGATAGATGGAGATTCTACTCACTCACTGCGGTGATAGCCGCTGGTGGCTGTTCAGTCACTATACTACGTAAGTCCATAAGGACTATGGGGAGAGGCATTTTCAAGCCGAGGAGTGGCTAAACATTTGACACAAGGAGCAAGCAACAATGGAGCAATCGCTCGCTACTGTGTTAAGTCGCTAACAGAATTGAATGTCATGAACAGCTAAGATTAGCGATGAAGTCGCTACAAGGAGGGACGTAGGTTCTCAAGCAAATTGGTGTATGTGTAAATAAAACTGGAGTCACTCACCAACAGCCAAATGCAGTTGCTGACCAAAGCATTGCATCACCCGTCAGCCGAGAAGTCGGCACCGGAGGCGCCATATTCTTTTGAAAAGTTTGTTGTGTTGCATCAGAGAAGCCTACGTAAACACGCAAGGGTCAAGGTTGAGGCGCAGAGAAGTGCACACGGCTGCAACAAAGGCACATCAAAGATATCGGTATGGCAGTATATTCTCAAATATATATTTCTTTCTAAAACTTACCGGTATTAACTGTAATACCAGTGTACCCCGCAGCCCTTCCTGCGTACGGATCGATATAGTTGAATCTTAGGAATACAATTCGATAAATCGAGTACACATTCAGTGGCTCTTATTTAGCAGTCGACTTTTAAATTCAGCTTTAGATATTTTTAGGCATGTGCTTAGCAGGGCTTTGAATACGATTGGCACGGCACGATTTAATTAGATTTTTGGAAGTAATGATTTTAATCTATACTTTTTAATAACATTGGGTGCCAGTTCTATGATTAACTACATTCCTCTACAAAATACATAAACAGCGCAGAAACATTTCTATTTCACTTCAAAGAAAACAGTTTTTCTTTATCAAAATTATACCTAGACATTTATTAGTCATATACAAATAAAACAAAATAAGTATTCAACACTTCTATTTTCTAAAGTAAATCTGTACAGCAAATATAGGCATAGACAACAATATGATTTGCCTAAGAGGCTGGACAGTAGAGACAAAAAAAGGATTTAAAATTTTTTTTAATACTGTAAGAATCTTAAATACCCTGAGTGTTTACAAACAACAACAAAGGTTTCTTAATTCATAAATATTTATTTATACTGTAACAATGCTGCTCATTCGACTGTTTCAAAATTAAAAACGTATTTTTAATTTTTTCACAAAAGTTTAAAAGCAAGGACAAGCATAGTGCTAAAAAACAAAACAAAGTACACATGTATATATGTAAAAGAAAAAAAATTGCAACAACAAACGGTAGGACACCAAAACTCTTTCTTAGGGGTGCACCAATTTGTTTTAAAAACGATCCGATTCAATTCGAGATTTGCAGCTGTCGATACAATTCAGGGACATTCTTAGCACGATATTATCTAAAAAGAATCAGCGAGTTGAAATCGATTCAGTAACAAAAAACTACAAAAAGACCCAGTGTTACTGTAAAATCAATAGTGGAAACCGGACATTGCGGGTGGAGTTTCCTATATCTGTTATTTCTTGTAAGGGAATTAGATATAAACAAATTATGGATACAAACAAGCAAATGGACAACAATTAATGGCCAATGCATTCACATCTTTTTTGAATAAAGTGCAACCAACACTTAAGGTTAATTTAACAAAAGGGAAACATTTTTTCCCTCACATTTTCAAAAATTCAAGCAATTGTCAAAAGTAAGGTAACCAACATTTTAACAGTACATTTATCTGCCATACAGCAGGCATGTGATTTAGACCTAATGAAAAAGACTGAAAATTGGCCGGGGGTCTGTGGGCCGCAGGTCCCCAGCCAGCGGTGGGCAAAGCGCATGGTTTTTCCAGCAATTAAACATGCATAAATTAGCAAAAAGAAGCACCATTTAAAGATGTTTTAGTGTTTAAAGAATTGAAAAATGATCAACAGAGTTTACATAAATACATACTCCATTCATCCAAATTAATCACTATGTTTCAGCCACAATGTTATTTAGCCACTACAGTAATTACAACTTGTGTTCATATCCACAGGAACCACATGGGTTAGCCTACTCTATACAGTATTTACAAACTTACTAGTGTTCACTTCGCAGCCACGGGTGGTTAATCTACAAACCCTGATTCCATATGAGTTGGGAAATTGTGTTAAATGTAAATATAAACAGAACACAATGATTTGCAAATCATTTTCAACGCATATTCAGTTGAATATGCTACAAAGACAAACTGATAAACATTTTTTTGGGCAAATAATCATTAACTTTAGAATTTGATGCAAACAACACGTGACAAAGAAGTTGGAAAAGGTGGCAATAAATACTGATAAAATTGAGGAATGCTCATCAAAAACTTATTTGGAACATCCCACAGGTGTGCAGGCTAATTGGGAACGGGTGGGTGCCCTGATTGGGTGTAAAAACAGCTTCCCAAAAATGCTCAGTCTTTCACAAGAAAGGATGGGGCAAGGTACACCCCTTTGTCCACAACTGCGCGAGCAAATAGTCAAACGGTTTGAGAACATCCATCCATCCATCCATTTTCTACCGCTTATTCCCTTTGGGATTGCGGTGGGCGCTGGCGCCTATCTCAGCTACAATCGGGCAGAAGGCGGAGTACACCCTGGACAAGTCGCCACCTCTTCACAGGACCAACACAGATAGACAACATTCACACTCACATTCACACACTAGGGCCAAATTAGTGTTGCCAATCAACCAACCTATCCGCATTCCTCAATCAACCTATCCCCATTCCCCATGTCTTTGGAGGTGGGAGGAAGCCGGAGTACCCGGAGGGAACCCACGCATTCACGGGGAGAACATGCAAACTCCACACAGAAAGATCCCGAGTCCGGGATTGAACCCTGACTACTCAGGATCTTCGTATTGTGAGGCAGACGCACTAATCCCTCTGCCACCGTGAAGCCCAGTTTAAGAAAAATTTTTCTCAAAGTGCAATTGCAAGAAATTTAGGGATTTCAACATCTACGGTCCATAATATCATCAAAAGGTTCAGAGAATCTGGAGAAGTCACTCCACGTAAGCGGCATGGGCGGAAACAAACATTGAATGACCGTGACCTTCGATCCCTCAGACGGCACATTAAATCTTATGTTGCGTTTATAATGTGTTACAGAGCTGATGTTCTCCAGAAATGTGTTTGTTATTATTGTTCGGTTAGGGTTCACAGAGTGTGGCCCATATTAGTAAGAGTGTTAAAATTATTTTGTATCACAACCATTAGTGTGATCCGTATGGCTGTGGAACAAGACCCCTGGTTTGAACACAGTATAAGCAAAAAAGAAACTCCTCTGCCTTTTTAAAAATGACGGCAGGGGAAGCATCACTCGTGACGTCACAAATTTGACCCGGCGGTTAAAGTAAGCATGCGCTAATAAATTTGGGGAGCGACTTTTACCCGGCAGTAATTCAAGGCAGGCGCATATTACATGCCTGGCGGCTATTCAAGGAAATACGGTATGTATGCATCAAGTGTTCATTCAAGGCTAAGGCAAAATATCGTAATATATATCGGCCTAAAAATATTGCGTTATTAAAAAAAGGCAATACCGCCCTGCCCTAATCTGCAGTACATGATTTCCTTTTCGGTGCCATTTTTGTTCAGCCCTTCTCAGTTTTTATAAGTTACCGCCAACGATGAAATGATCCATTTTAATAGCTACAGCAGTAGCATATAGCAGTGGTCCCCAACCTTTTTGTATCCGCGGACCGGTCAACGCTTTATAATTTGTCCCGCGGCCTGGGTGGGAGATGTCCCTTTTTTTTTTTTTCTTTGTCATGAAAAAGGGACGTTTTTGTCATTAAAAAGGAAGGTTTTTGTGCTTGGTGCACTAATTGTAAGTGTATATTGTGTTCTTTATGTTGATTTAATAAATACATTTTTTTTTTTTTTATTTATTTATTTTTTTTAAATAAAAAATAAAAAATTATTCTGCGGGCCGGTGGTTGGGGACCACTGGCATATAGCACATAGCAGTTAGCATTCCATGACCCGCAATGCACTTCTGCCATGACCCTCCCCCGCGGAATTCTTATTGGCTGACGTGTGTGTGACGATTGCTGACATTTTTTTCCGTCTCTTCTGGGAATGAGATAGATATTATTTGATGTTGTGTAATCTGCAGTACAATTTCTTTCGGTGCCAACTTTGTTCGGCCCCTTCTCAGTTTTTATAAGTTTCGCCAACGATGAAATAATCAATTTTAATAGCTACGGCAGTAGCATAAAGCATATATAGCAGTTAGCATTCCATGACCCACAATGCACTTCTGCCATGACCCTCCCTCGCCGAATTCTTATTGGCTGACGTGTGTGTGACGATTGCTGACATTTTCTTCGTCTCTTTCGCGAATGAGATAAATAATATTATTTGATATTTTACGGTAATGTGTTAATAATTTCACACATAAATCGCTCCGGAGTATATGTCGCACCCCCGGCCAAACTATGAAAAAAACTGCGACTTAAGAGTCCGAAAAATACGGTAAATGTTTATTTACAAACCTTTATTGTTCCCATACGGGGCCTGTAACACGGCAGTAAAAGGACCCAATGGCTGTGGAAACTAGCTCTCCAATCAAATAAAACTCATTAACTTCACCGTGATGTTTTGGTGAATTTACAGAGGAATTTGTGAAATTAAAACAATCCAAAGAGAATGAAACAATACAAATTGAATGCCATTCTAAGTAAAAATTGTAACAAAGACGCTTGTAAACATGTTAGCATATTAGTTAATGCTGATGACGCTAGCTTGATTACATTAATATACCATGTACAAATATACATGAAAACACTACTATCAAACTTGTGACCATTTAGTACCAGTAAGTATGAATCGCTTGTTTTATTGAAGTGATGAATGAAGAAACTTTACGAGTAGAAACCCTATATACGACTAGAAGATGGAACAGCATTTGTACTGATTACACTTGTAATGTATTACCGATGGCCTTTGTCTTAATGCTATACTGTGATCATTTGTTTGTTATGAAATAAAAGCATAATGCCAGAATGTAACACATACTGGCATACACTATTAGAGTTGCAGAAAATATAAGTTGACCTTCTGATGAGTAAGGCTGGGAAATACTCTCGCGTCACATTGTTAGTCTAAAAAATCCGCTACACCTCCCTGATACCGAAGTACATGTCAAAACATTTTAACATAAATGACCGCCATAACCACAAAACCAGGGGGAGCTCCACAAACTACGTTAAACCCAGATTCCGATCTAACAAAGGTCTTAACTCAATCTCTTTCTATGCCACATCAATGTGGAATGTACTCCCAACAGGTGTAAAAGTAAGTGCATCTCTATCCTCCTTCAAAACCGCTCTAAAACAACAAACACCTCCAGGCAACTTCAACCCTTTATTAATACCCTCCTCCATTCACATCCCATCTCCCCGGATTGTACATAACCTATACATATATAGCTTGGTCGGTAGAGTGGCCGTGCCAGCAACTTGAGGGTTGCAGGTTCGATTCCCGCTTCTGTCATCTTAGTCACTGCCGTTGTGTCCTTGGGCAAGACACTTTACCCACCTGCTCAAAGTGCCACCCACACTGGTTTGAATGTAACTTAGAGATTGGGTTTCACTATGTAAAGCGCTTTGAGTCACTTGAGAAAAAGCGCTATATAAATATAATTCACTTCACTTCACTACACTAATGTAAAAATAATCGAATGTATTTCTTATGTATATACTTGTTCTTATGCTAGCTGAACTCACTACTTTCTCTGCTCGCTGTACATATCCTAATAAGTAAGACCTACACTGTTTCAATGTCCATTTCTCTGTTGATGCAATTGTCGATGACTGAAGTACTGATATCAACCAAAGCTCCTCATCCCACCACCCGGATTGTAAATAATGTAAATAATTCAATGTATATACTGTGATGATTAACTTGTGTGATGACTGTATTATGCTGATAGTATATATTTGTACCATGAATTGATTAACGTGGACCCCGACTTAAACAAGTTGAAAAACTTATTGCGGTGTTACCCTTTAGAGGTCAATTGTACGGAATATAGACTGAACTGTGCAATCTACTAATAAAAGTTTCAATCAATCAATGCATGCCATCTGGTTAGTTTTCGCTTTTCCATCGGGGCTGACTTCTTAAATGTAATTCTCTTCCAAAACACTAAGGACAATGTCTCCAAAAAGAGCAACTGCAGCGTTTGACTAGATATTTACCATCAATAAAGAGCAAAAGACAACCACATCAACATATTTGTTGACACCAGAACTAATCATTCAGAAACAAATCAGTTTACTTTTAATGGACGTTTTACTCATAAACCAGAGGAAAAGACATTTGTGAAGATAGGCTGTGCAACCTCAGAATGAGTCGCGGCAGAAGATGGGAACATTTGCAACGCTACAAAAGAGCTCGTAATTGTAGATAAATAAAACTGTTAAAACACTTTTGTAATGACCAGCTGGTGTTAATATGCATTATTGATATTCAGAGCTCTCATATTCGCAAACATAACGTGCTTGAAAGATATTGAGGTGGTGTATGTGAGGAAAAAGACGTGTGTGCACGGGAAAGAGTATGTGTCGGAATCAGTGTTCGTAATAACGCCATTATATAAAAACGTTAGTAACGCCGTTACTTTTACTAGTAACAAGTAATGTAATTAATTACTTTTAGGTCCGTTACAACGAGGAACACTACTTTTGATGTGGTTTTAGGTCAACAAGATAGCATCATAAGTGCAGCTAGTTCAATGCAGGAAATATCTTTTTAGTTGTGAACGCAACAAGCAGCATCGCACTAAAATGAACTTGATATCAAATAAGGAGAGGCACCATCACACTGTGACACAACAGACAACAACATATGCACACATACACAATGGAATATTGAACAAACAGTCAATGATTGGAGTGACAAACTTGCCACCCAAAATATACAGTTTGTTGACAAGAAGATAAGACAGCCATCAAAGCACATTCAATCTCTTTATTAACCAGAGGTAACATAATTAGTGTGAAAAGATTCAAAAGAGCTGACATCAGAGTCGACAAACTGTGCTGCTAACTGCTGGGTTTGACAGGTGAGTGATTACATGGTTTCTTTTAGATTGCCAAGATACCTGTGGAGGTGAAGACGTGGCTAGCGGCATGGGCAATATGATATGTTATTTGCTACGATGCATATATTTTCATTTGAAGAGGCAAAACACTTTGTACAAATATTTTAATTATTAGTACTTACATATCTTTTTTCTTGCATATTATTGGTTTTCTCTATTTTCCGATTGTTGCTGCTTTTTGTACAATGAACTTTGTTCAGAAATATTTTTCTAGAAATTTCTGCAATCCTTTTAGTCACTCTTAGTTAAAAACAATTAGTAACAAATCAATCATCTATTTCTGGTGTTGTTGTAGATGGAATGTACTCGTGTTTAGAGACTCTTTACTTTGTTGATCCATGTTTGTGACGAAACGCGAGCTGCAGAGAGCGAGAGCCTTCCTTTCCATGAAAGTTGACAGTCATTATGTTTCCATACACTAATATGATTTCTCAAAGAGTTTATTTTTTTGTATTTTCACACCCTTGTGTTAAGTCCAAGTTTAAATGTACACCAGGGTTTCTCAGCGTGTTTTGTTAAGGCAGTCGCCTTAACAACAAAGAGCCACCGTCTAAACTAACGTCTTAAAGGGGAACATTATCACAATTTCAGAAGGGTTAAAACCAATAAAAATTAGTTCTCAGTGGCTTATTTTATTTTTTGAATTTTTTTTCAAAATTTTACCCATCCCGGAATATCCCTAAAAAAAGCGTTAAAGTGCCTGATTTTCGTTATCTGTGAAGCCATCGTCCATTTTCCTGTGACGTTATCCAGTGATGCCAATACGGAGAGCACAGCAAGATATAGCGACATTAGCCGGGATTCAGACTGGGATTTCAGCGGTTTAAGCGATTCAACAGATTACGGATGTATTGAAACGGATGGTTGGAGTATGGAGGCATATAGTGAAAACGAAATTGAAAAAGAAACTGAAGCAATTGAGCGAATAGCTATTGATGCTTTTCGGCTACGTTTGCCTTAGCATCGCCGGTTAAATGTGCAGACCAACTATCGGAAGTTTCGCATCTTGTGACACTGGATCAACTTAAATCAATCGATTGGTAAGTGTTTGTTTGGCATTAAATGTGGGTGGAGGGAAACGCTGGATGTAAATATAGTTTCATATGTACATACAGCTAGCCTAAATAGCATATGTCTGATTAGCACATAAGTCAACAACATCAACAAAACTCAACTTTGTGATTTAGTTGACTTTATCGTTGGAAATGCATCTGCAGGTTATCCATACATCTCTGTGCCATGTCTGCCTTAGCATCGCCAGTAAAATGTGCAGACACTCCGGCACATTCAATGGGGGTCTGGCGGCAGATTTCTTTGACTTTATCGTTGGAAATGCATCTGCTTTGAGTGTCACAGGATATCCACACAATCTTGCCATCTCTGTAGTAGCATAGCTTTTGTCGGTAAAGTGTGCGGAACAAACGACTGACCATTTCGTTGGCTTTCCTCACACCCTCGTATTTTGAACAAATTTGGTCCAATTTCTTGCCACTTTCGCATCTTTGGGCCAGTGGTGCAACTTGAATCCCTCCCTGTTAGTGTTGTTACACCCTCCGACAACATCAGATATTGACACAAGCTCTCACAGGAGTTCGGATTCTCCATTTACCCTTGACAGCCTGGTCACAGACAAATGTATGCCGAATGATGTACAAGAGCAGCAAGATTCCAATAGGAGCAATCCACAATCTTCTGTGGTGAAAGAGAGAAGAGCTCTGCTTCAGGTATGTGGGCGCTAACTTCATTGCTAGGAAGTAATATTGTTCAGAATCAGAATCAGACATACTTTATTGATCCCCGAGGGGAAATTAAAATTTTCAGCACAATTCCATTTAAGATCACACAAACATTACAGGGACACAGAACATGAACATGATTGCTGACGGGTCTGCCAACTTCCGGCGCTCCTTACAAAAAAGGGTGAGATACAGGTAAACAAGTGTGTGTGTGTGGGGGGGGGGCAATTAAGAGGCACATACATGTTGTATATCTGGGGCATCAAAACATTTTTATATGAACTGCACTGCAATTAAAAATACTCTCAGATGACCACTTTCAACAATGTGGAATCATATTTTGCCCATTTGTTTTAATATTATCATTGTTTGACAAAAATATTTGCTTTGGAATCAGAAGTAAAGATGGCAAGCATATATTAAAGTTCAGCTGTTTTAGATGTATTTAAATAGTAGTAAAGATGGCAAGCATATATTAAAGTTCAGCTGTTTTAGAGGTATTTAAATAGGGTTGTATAAAAATGCTTTGAGTAGTTTCTTATAATAAACAATATTGAGTTAAGTAAAACTGCAGTTGCATTAAAAAAAAAAATTTCTGTCACAATTAAAATACTTCAAAATGC